>NW_028242360.1:0-62546 GCF_964263255.1 Lissotriton vulgaris
GAGTATTGATGTATATAAGTCAGTATATGTGAGAGTGAGAGATTGTAAGAGTTCCTGTTTAAATAAGTATGTGTTTCTATAAGTGATTGTTTAAGAGAGTACATATGTGTAAGTTTCCTTAGAAGTAAGGTGGTAGTGTGTGTAAATCTGTATATGCAAATAAATGGATGTTTATTAGTTTATTTGCATGTGTGAGTATATGTGTGAGTAACTTTTTGATGACTGTCGGTGTGTTACAGGATGAATAGGGGTATCACTACATATGATGAGTGAGTATATGTATGAGTGACTATATAAAACTGTTGGTGAATGTGTGAATGTGTATATAGATGGTGAAATTACTGAATTGGTTGTTGTAACTGGTATGGGTATATCCACTTTTTTGAAAATGTTAGTTTCTATTTTTGAATATGTGTTTCAAAGGTTACTTTAGAGTGAAAGGAGGTCTGTCACTGTGTCACAAGGATGGTGTCATCAGTGATGTCATGAGTGATGTCACTGACCATGTCATGAGTGATATAATATGTGATGTCATCAGCAGTGCATTGCACGCGCAAGTTATAGTGAGTCCGACTAACTATAATGTGGGAATTTCAATGGTTTTATGTCAGTAAAATTTCCAGCTAACTATAACTGGTGTGAAACCTCTGTTTTTTTCAGTGAATTTAATAGGTTTTTTAAATGCTAATTCCTAACTATAACTGGTGTGAAAGCTCTGGTTTTTTCAGTGAATTTCATAGGTTTTTTTAATGCTAATTTCTAACTATAACTGGTGTGAAACCTTTGTCTTTTTCTGTGAATTTCATAGGTTTTTTAACAAATCCTTTGCTGACTGCCACACCTGCACTCCGCTATAGACGCCCACCAACCTTCGGGGTCAAGACACCCTGCTGCTCCAGTGCCCGAACGGCCGCCCGCAATCCTGCTCACGGTCTCCTCCCGCCGCCACAGCTCTCCAACAGCCGAGCGCGGCCGCAGTGGGGGGGAGACCAAAGGAGGACCACAACACCCAGTGGCCTCAGCGGCCGGAAGCCGCGAATACCGGCGCCAGGAGGCGCATAAATTACAGGGCAGCCCCGGCGGAGCGGGGGACAAATCCTTTGCTGACTGCCACACCTGTACTCCGCTATAGACGCCCACCAACCTTCGGGGTCAAGACACCCTGCTGCTCCAGTGCCCGAACGGCCGCCCGCAATCCTGCTCACGGTCTCCTCCCGCCGCCGCAGCTCTCCAACAGCCGAGCGCGGCCGCAGTGGGGGGGAGACCAAAGGAGGACCACAACACCCAGGGGCCTCAGCGGCCGGAAGCCGCGAATACCGGCGCCAGGAGGCGCATAAATTACAGGGCAGCCCCCGCGTTGCGGGACCGTGCGCGGGCGTGCGCCGGGCTAAGCCCGGGCAAAGGGCGGGCCCTCTACGGCCCTCATCGGCCAGAAGAGGCTGGGCTGGGCCCGAGGACTTGGACCTTTTTTGAAGTAAGTAGTGATTTCTCTACCAACCTAGTCCGCCATTGTTTTCATTGCATGATGGCCACAGCTGCTACCAGCCCTGCCATCGCTGGATTGGATAAAAACGGGGGTATGCTAAACCGAACCCTGGACGATTATTTTCTTAAATCAGCTCCTGAGGGCAATAAAGAACTGTTGTTAGCAGAGCGAAGGGCAGATCGTCGTCGTTCAATTGAACGTATTAAAAACAGAACCTTTTCTGAACCTGTAATGTCTGTCACCTTGGAAGATGACCTGAACACCACATTGGCAGGCAATATATCACCAACTGCTACTGTGCCCCTACTACTTAAAGAATGCTTAGCTCCTGCTGTGTCACCCACGCAAACTCAACCAGAGCTACTAACTGTGACTAATGACCTCCCTAGTACATCTAAAACCTCTAATGTTATGATTTCGCCTACAATTAGACCCGGCAAGGTAGTAAGAGGTAAAAACTCGAGGCCATTGCCACATAAAATACATGGGCCTCCACCATCCAAAAGGAGACGAAAAATAATCAACACAAACAAGCCCAAATTAAGTCATACTGAATTTGGGAAAAAGGTGAACCCTGTTACTACCATGACTATGGGAGAACTTGCCACTAAGCAAGCAATAGCATCTGTTTCTACCAACCCAACACTCGTGATACCATCTCCCCAAGCAGTCATAGAGCCAGATGTTATCCATATTCCAATGGAAGAAGATCTACAACCAGCTTACCCTAAGTCTCTTTTGGACAATATAGAAATGATTGTGCGAAGTTACATGCTTGCATTAGTAGAAAGACTCAAGGGAATGGAATTAAGGTTGGGAAAAATAGAGGGGGATCTGACAACACTTGGGAATTCTGTGAGGTCACAAGGGCCCCTGAAAGTGTCACACCCTCAAAAAATTGCAACGACACTTCATACCCTTCCAAAAGATGTGGTGGTTGCAACACCCTCTACTTCCACTACTGGTAATAATCAGACAGCAGCAACCCCAGCTGCTTCTAACCATTTGCTCGCTGGTGTGCCATCATCTGTTGGCAAACTTCCTAATAAACCCAAGCCAAAACAGTCAACAATATCTATGGGTAGACCAATTACAACTTCAATCAGTAACACTGATACTCCAGCCAACACCCAGATAAGAGAACCAAGTATCCCCCCAAATAGGCCCCCAAGACTAGAAGAGAAAGAGATTAGCCATGTAAGAGGGGGACAGACTAGGAGACCACCCATGGAACTCCCACCGGAAGCTCTACCGTACGTGGTTGTACTTACCGGGGTTCCTGAATTGTCAAGTGGCAAACGGGAAGGCTATTTCCAATTAAAAAACAAGATAATGCACTGGCTATCATTGTATAGACCCAAATCCAACCAGGTAAATGGTGAAATAGTCCATGTTCGTCGCTTGTCTTGGCTGGGGGGAAGAGCAAAGGATATAGGGGGTGATATTGTTGTTATAAACTTCAGGGATAGAAAAGCAGTTCAACACATTCTGAATTGGCCATTTGGCAATGAAAATAATTGTATTGTACCACGTCCTTTGACGTATTTTTATCCAAGATCCACAGTATTTCCCCCCCAATATTTAACTAACAACACCCATTTCACCAATCACTTTTTTAACATGGAGACTGCCAGGAATCCCGCATACATGCATCAATTAGCTCCAACTCCCGCGATGCATGGATGGAACATTATACCGACAAGCCGCAATATAGGAGAAAATGGTAATATGACCCATTTGATGCCATTTACTCCTTTAGAATTATCAAATAGGTTTGAGGCATTCACTGGCATGGAGGAATGTGATTGATGCTCAAGGAGCACAGAGGTTGTTGGGGGGATTGAAAATGTCCTATGCACCCCAAGGTCATATGAAGAAAAGGGTACCAGTTGTTTAAAGACAGGGCTATGTACTGCTGCAACATATGATGATGCGAATAGTAGTTTGCCTGATGTTTCACCTGCAGTGTCTCTCAGGAGAAACGAGGGATTTCCACTGCTTATACCTGCTATAAGGATAGAAAGTAGAGATGATGTAAGAGGAATTGAAAAGGGCTCATGTATAGTAAGATATAATGTAGACAACCCCAGTAAGTCACTGCCAACCATGGACCTCCCATCCAACAATAACAAATCTCCTGTCTTGCCTGAGGCCCATAATTCCACCTTGGCCAACTTAGAACTAGACGTGGCCAGCACTGTGAACCTGGGGGCTACACATACAGAGATATCTAACCCAATGACTGCTCCAACTACCAGAGAAACTCTTATAGAAATAATACCTGATGATTGTATGAGCTTAATCTCTTGGAACATAGCTATCTTGGCCGATAAGTTGTGTGATCCAGCCTGGTTAATATTTATCAAAAAATACACAATTATATGTTTTCAGGAGACATGGATGGAGGACAAAAATGCCCACATTGAGGGTTTTCAAAGCTTCATCATACCAGCTGTTGCATCAACTAGGGGTAGAGCAAAGGGGGGCTTGGCCATCTTTATTAATTTAGGTTTGTATTGTAAAATAAGCATCTGTTATAATGACAATCGGAACATTCAAATGCTTGAACTAAAGAATAGCAAAAATGTTTTGACCCTGATTAATTTTTACAATGCTAATAACGGTAATGGTGACTGTAATATTGTGTCCTTAACAGAGATGTTGAGAAAGACTGCATGCACCGTGTCACGGAAGTTGTTGATTGTAGGTGATTTCTAATGTACACCCATGTGGCAATCCAGGCTCTACCCCAATGGGCTCTCTGGGATGTAATAACGTAGATGGTTTCCATTTTGCCAATACTAGGGGAGGCAAGAACTTAAATGATCTAGTGAATGAATATAATTTAATTGTAGCCATGTCTATGGTTCCCGATACAAAAATCTATGATGTTTCAACCTTTAAAGGACATGGGCAGGGATCCTTTATAGATCATATATTAGTCTCCACAGATCTTGCAATTTGGGTCTCGAAATTTACCATTCTTTTGAGTGTTCACAGTGATCACAATCCCCTAGCTATTAGGATGGGTGGGTCTTTATTTAAACAACGAATGTCCCGCAATGACCGGGGAACGTTGAGCTGCATAAATGGCAGACGCTGCATAAAATGGACGTTGATAAATCAAGATACCTTATACACTAAAATAAATAATGCATGCGAGGAGGAACTGTTAGCATGTACATCTTCTGACTCACCCCCTGAGAACATCTTGTCTGGGTTTGAGGCGATAGTTTAAAAAATTGGTCCTATGCAAACAGCACCAACTAAAGGACAAAGCGAAAATAACTCTAAATGGTTTGACCATAATTGTTCAAAGGCAAGTAGAGATTTGAAGAATGCCTTAAAAATCAAACCCAGAGATTCCGATCAGATAAAAAATCTCCGCTTGATTTACAAGAAGGCATTAACCGTTAGGAAAAAGGAAATCAAGGCCAAAACCATAGAATCCCTCGTTGACCCTTCAGTGTTGGGGAACATTAGTAAGTTTTGGCAAATTATCAACAAACCTTTGTTTGATAATCCTAATGATATAGCCCTTGGTACAAACATCTCAGAGGAGGAGTGGGTGACCCACTTTAGTATAATCTTTAAGAGTAAAGAGCATCGGGCAGAAAATATCTTTTTAACCCCATCCGTAAATCCTTTATGCTTTTCAGTTAACGAGGTTATAAGGGGTATCCAGGGACTAACTACCAATAAGGCCCCGGGCCCGGATGGCTTACCACCGGATCTTTTTAAGTCTAGTATTTCCTTTTGGGCTCCCGTCCTCACGGCGGTAGTAATGCAGCAGTGATCACGGGGTGCCCAAACGCGTGGGGGCTATCGACTATAGTCCCTGTTTTTAAAAAGGGCGACCGTAGTAGCCCATTATGTTACAGGCCGATATCTCTAATAAATTCAGTAGCTAAAGTGGTAGGTGGGATAATTTTAAACAGGCTATCTACATGGGCCAAAGATAACAATATTCTATCACCTATACAATATGGCTTCAGACCTGGCCATTCGACAATTACACAGTGTCTGAACCTGTACCTGATTTTAAGTAAATACACCCTGGCCAAACAAGGAACTGTTTACATGGCATTTATGGACCTGTCGTCCGCTTTTGATTGTGTGGACAGAGGCATACTATGGGCTACTCCGATACAAATGGGCGTAGAGAGGAATCTTGTAAACTTCTTGGCCGATCTGCATTCGGACACAAGAGCCAATGTTCGATACACCCAAGACCTTAAAGTAACGGGCGAATTTAGAATAAATCGGGGTGTACGACAAGGATGCATCCTGGCTCCATTCCTCTTCAATCTGTACATCAATGAATTGGAGGAATCTCTTCTAAAGACTGAAGCAGACTACCCCTTTGTAGAGAGCAAAGGGGTTCCTGTGCTGCTTTATGCAGATGATGCTGTACTTATTTCTAGAACAGCAAATGGCCTTAAGAAATTATTAAATTCCTTCTTTAAGTTCATGGAGTCCCGTGGCCTAAGCATTAACAATTCTAAGTCCTATGTCATGAAAATTGGACAGGGTACACGGAAAACTAACTCTTTCTGCATAAATAGGGAGAAAAACCCTACTACCAATACCTTTTCATACCTTGGAGTCCTCTTAGATCATAAACTATCTTGGGGACCCGCAGTCACCAAAAAGAAGGGTGAGGCAGCACGTGTTAATGCGGCCATTCTTGGCTTCGCAAAAAAAATTGGAAATTGCCCGACGGCCGCTTTGCTCAAACTATATCAGGCAAAAAGTGTTGCTGTCGCCTGCTATGGAAGCGAGCTTTGGGGCTACTGCAAGATAAAGGACCTAGAGGTCACAGAAAATAATGTTCTGAAAAAGATATTGAGGCTGCCAAGGGGAATTGGGAATTTTTCGGTACACGAGGAGTTGGGTGTCCCCTATTTAAGTGACAGAATAGCAGTGAACCCGGTACTGTGTTGGTTGAATTGTTGGCTTAATACTGATATTCCTCTCACTCAAGCTTTATTAAAAGAAGCCTTAACATTAGATGGGAGGTTTAATGTTCCGTGGTTGAAGTACATAAGGGACTGTTTGACGGCAATTGGCCGGCCTGATTTGTTTTTTGCTCCCAACTTGATCACAAAACCTGATGTTATCTTTGTAAAAAATGCTATGTTATTACTAAGATGCACTGACAGAGAAGAGGTTGAGCTACAGAAGGACAGTGTCAGGAAACACCTACTACTCAAAACCTGTCCACAAATGGAACCTTATTTGTCATGGCCCATGACTAGCTATGAACGTTTTTTGCTAACAAGGTTCCGCTTTGACCTATTCCATCTTCTACTGGCGGTTTCAAGTGGGGCACATCGGGGTGAAGTGCTGCCAGCTTGTGGCTGCGACGGGAAGTCTCCTCAAGATCTGGCACACTTTCTATTCATTTGCCCGTATTATACTCTACCACGGAAACTATATCTTAAACCGTGCCTTAAAAAATTGAACTTTGTACAAATCAAACCTGCACTTTACTATCTCCAATTACTGAGTTGTGATTGCACTTTATTTGTCTGTAACTTTTTAAAATCAGCCATCTCCTTCAGGAAAAGTATGGATGGATAATTATGCTACAAATGTTTTAGGTATTTTTTAACCTTTATAATGAAATAATTTATGTTTTTAATGTACATTTAATATTGCTTATGCTCATGGTGCCCGCTGCTCTCTCTTTCTTACCTTATACTGTATATTGGATCTCATACATGTCAAATGAAATGAATTACCCGGATTGTTTTTAACTGTTTGTTGATGAGTTGTACTTTTATGATTGTAATGCTTACAATCGAATAAAGCTATTTGAATTGAAAAAAAAACTGTGAATTTCATAGGTTTTTTAACTGCTAATTTTTAACTTTTTATAGGGCTTTATACCTATGTACTTTGTAGTAAATTTCTACGCTTATTTTTTCGCAAATGTCTATAGCTGAGAAAGGTATGTTTTTCTATAAATGAACCCTATATTGTATATTAAGATAATATTTTTGTTTTAAAATAGTATTTTACTTTTTTTTTTATATTTGACTTTGGAGCGCTCCTGGTGCGCGTACCGGTGAACGCCCCGGTGCGCGTACCGGTGCGCGTCCCGTCAGCGCACCAACAAAAAAAAAAGAAAAAAAAATTAATGAAGTGAGCATGAAGAATGGGGATAGAGAGAGTGGTGTTAAGAGAAAGAGAGCTAGAGGGAGGAACACAGAGGGATTGTGTAATAGATAGTAAGACAGAGAAAAGGTGTAAGAGGAAGTAACTGAGAAAAAGAAAATGAATAAGGGAGCAAAAGAAGAGAAGAAAGAGGAAGAATGGAAAGGGGCGACCACTCGGTCCCCCCGAACGTATGGTTGGGTGCCCCGATCCCCCCGGGAAACCATTTTGGGTGGGGGGCGTGGCTCGGCTGGTATGCCCGCGCCTTTTCCCGCCCAAGAGGGGTTGTCCTAGACACCTACACCGAAGACCACGCACAGTAGGCGTACCGGAGGAGGGTACACGCCCTCCCGCAGAAGAATAAATAGAGCGGGAATCCGAAGAAGCGTCCTCTTGTTCCTGTGCTCTGAAGGCTGCACCCACTCGTTGCTCGTGAGCCCTCGACGGAACAAGCAGCAATTTTGAGAACTTATAATCTTGTTGTTTCTCTTTCAGTTATTTGGAGTTTGAGGAGTCCAGGACCTCGTCATCGACTGAGAGCGAAATACTCGAAACCATGGCTGGCAAGAAAGCGGGAAAAGGTTCCGAGACGGATAAGGTATTACGCCTATTGTCGAACCGGATGGCTTGCATGGACCGAAAACTCGGACAAGTCCAATCAATCGGTAGAGGTTTGGCGGAAGTCAAGAAACAGCTGGCTGCACTGAGCAACCCGGGGCATCCCAAGAAGGTAATTGGCCCGGCCTTGCCGGGAGTCGTCCCCGAGGGTAGAGGGAAACGGGTCAAGAAGAGGGCGGTTTCGGGGGAGGTCCCGGTCCCAGAGGTACCCCCAGTCGCCCCCCTCATGCCGACAGACAACCCGGTACCAAACCCGGATATAGGTCAGCCGATCCCGGTTGTGATTACTCCCGCTAACGATGAGGAAATGCCTCCCGAATTGGCCATCCAGTTGGCGGCATGGCTCAAGAAAAAGGCAGGGGGCGCAGTGGCCCCTGGAGACCCGTCCGAAGAGGCCAGAATACTAATCGAGCAATTGCGGCAGTCGAGAGATGTCGCAAAGGCGAATGTTCCTCTTGTTCCCCCACAGGTGGCACCGGTAGGACCTGCAGTTGGTCACAAGAAGACGGCGGGAACAACGGCCGAACCGGGTAAGCTCGCATTGCCAATGGCGGGGGAGGGTTCAATACACTCGAGGCGGGAGAAGGTGGCATAGCACATCCCCATGGCCACGAAAGAGTTGATATGGGGAGACAAATATGTTAACATGTTTTCATTATTAACTGACCATCGCGAGATGGAATATGCTAAAACTCAGAAGGATTTGTGGCACCCGAGCGTCTGGCGCGCCAAGATGGCGGAATTTAGGGTGGATGAGACAGTAACGAACTGGGTTAAGGCCTTTTCTATATTTACTGCAGTTATGGGGGAACGTAAACCCGAGGTGATGACTGAGTTGACTTGCTATCAAAATCGTATTATGGATTTTTATTCAATGTATGAGGGGGAGGAATGGAAAGGTTATGACATGAAATTCCGGAAAGCGAAAGAATATGATGCTACTTTGACTTGGGACTGCCTGGACTCGGTGTCATGGCATAAGCAGCTCCTGCCAGGGGCGGCAGGTACGTCCTCGCCAGGCGGGAGTGGGTCAGGAGTCGTCCGCCAAAAGCCCGCGGTGCCCTTTCGAGCGGGCGCCGGTGGGGATTACCAGCCTAAGACCGGCGGGTATGGCGGCAAGCGTGGGGTCTGTTGGGGCTTCAATCGAGGCAACTGTAACAGACCGCAGGGAATATGTAGATTCAAGCATGTGTGTGCGGGCTGTGGGAATTTCTCACACCCGGAAAGTTCATGTAGATCAAAAAATAGCGGGACCGTGGGAAAAGGAGGGTCTAAGCAGGAGTGAGGTAGGACGTTGTGACCGATTGCCTACACCTGTTGATCTCATGGCTATGACTCCTTGGTTGAACAAATACCCTGATCATGTATCCGCTGGGGTGTTGAGGAAGGGATTCTCACATGGCTTCCACATCCCGGCGGGGGATTTTCGGGGCGACTCCTTTTGTAAAAACCAGTTATCGGTACAGCACAACCCAAGCGTGGCAGAGAAGAAAATAGCAAAAGAAGTCAGCTTAGGGCGAGTGGCAGGGCCTTTTCATCGCCCACCGGTGGCGGAGTACATCTGTTCCCCGTTGGGGGTTGTCCCGAAGAAAGACCCAGGGGAGTTTAGACTTATTCATAACCTATCTGCTCCAAGGGGTTCCTCGGTGAACGAGGCCATTGACCCAGAAGTTTGTTCAGTGAGGTACGCATCGTTCGATGATGCCGTGGCCATGTTAAATCACCTGGGCCCCGGGGCGCTGATGGCGAAATCAGATATCGAATCGGCGTTCCGGTTGCTCCCGGTACACCCACAGGATCAGTGCTTGCTAGGTTTTGCATTTCAAGGGAGTTATTACATGGATAAATGCATGCCTATGGGTTGCTCTATTTCTTGTGCCTATTTTGAAATGTTCAGCTGTTTTTTAGAGTGGGCATTCACCGAGGCCACAGGGCATAAACATGTTATGCACTATCTTGATGACTTCCTGTTCTTGGGAGCAGCCGGCGATACGAAATGTGCGCAGGCGCTGCACGACTTCTGCATCCTCATGAGGGAGTTTGGAGTCCCATTGGCACCAGGTAAGATGGTTGGACCATCTACTTCACTGGAGTTTCTGGGAATTGAGCTCGATTCTGTGGAGGGATGTTTCCGTTTACCGATTGAAAAGGTGGCCAAGTTTAGGGCTTCCTTGACGCAATGCCTGGGCAAGGAGAAAGTGACCCTGCACCAGTTACAGCAAACAGTGGGTCAGCTTAACTTTGCTTTGAGGGTGATACCAATGGCCCGCCCCTTCTCACGCTCTATTGCACAAGCTATGGTTGGTCTCAAAGAGGGGCACCACCGTACGAGACTGTCGGCAGAGGTTCGCCAGGATATGCGCATTTGGTTGGCATTTCTGGTGGACTTCAACGGTCGAGTCGTGTGGAACAAGCCACCAGCGTCTTCAGATGAACTAGGTCTGTGGACTGACTCAGCGGGGAGCGTGGGATTTGGCGCCATCTTAGGTAATCGATGGTCGGCGCAAACATGGCCGACGTGGTGGCACTCCAGCGGTCTCACAGGTAACATTGGGTTCTTGGAGTTATTCCCCATTTGGGTTGCTCTGATGGCATGGCCTGACGACTTCAGGGACCGCTCAGTGGTGTTTTGGTCTGATAATATGACTGTTGTCGAATGCATTAACCAACAGGCAGCACGCTGCAAATGGATCCTGAGATTGTTGAAAGAAGTTGTGCTGCTTTGCATGAGACTGAATGTACAGTTCAGGGCGAAACATGTGCCAGGCGTACTGAATCATGCAGCTGATACACTCTCTCGTTCACATATGCAGGCGTTCAGGGGTTATCTACCTACAGCGGACCTAGTGGCGGCACCATTCCCCGAAGCTCTATGGCTAATCGGTGCCCCGGATTACAAGACCTCGTGGCAGCAAGCTTAGCCCCCAGGACAAGGAAGGCATACGAAGGAGCGTTTCGTTCCTATTGCACATTTTTGGGTCCCACAGGGAGTCAGAGCTGGGGTCAGGAGGAATCCTTCCTGGGGTTCCTGGTAGCGCTGCACAGAGAAGGCCGATCAGCGGCAACGGCCAGTAGGCATAGGGCGGCCATTTCATTCATGGCGCAGGTGCATGGCATAGAAGACCCAACGGGTTCCTTTTTGGTTAAGAAGGCCCTTCGCGGCTGGCAGCGCCTCGAGGGTCGCAAGCAAGATGCGAGGCGCCCGATTGGCTTACACAGGTTGTCCCTACTCGTATCAAAACTAGACGAGACATGCTCCTCCCATTTCGAAGCGGTTCTGTTCCGGGCAGCTTTCGCATTAGCATTCCATGGGGCTATGCGGGTGAGCGAACTGGTCGCAAGAAATAAGAAAGACGTTGAGGGAGGCTTGTGCAGGGATCACGTCCAAATTAGGGGTGATTCGATGGTGGTCTCGATAGCCAGGTCCAAGACCGAGCAGGGGGCTATGGGAAATAGTGTTGTCGTGCAGCGCGCGCGAGGGTCCCCCACGTGCCCGATAAAGTGTATAGAGGAATACTTGGCACTAAGGCCGGCTACATGGGGGGGGGGGACTTTGCTAAGGCACAAGGATGGCACCCCACTGACGAGGTTTCAGTTCCAGAGGGTGCTAGCACTGACAATCGCTGCTGCGGGCATGGACCCGTGCGATTTTGGGACCCACTCCTTTAGGATAGGAGCTGCTACTGAGGCTACAGCCAGGGGTCAGAGTGTGGAGGAAGTGAAACAGTTGGGACGATGGTCCTCGAATTGCTTCAAAAGGTATGTGCGATTGCACATGTTGTAAAGATCAATTGACATGCACTCACGCTTCTTGTCTTTTGTTTGAATTACAGTTTTGCGAGCCTGTCACGCAGGGCGGAATTCGCAGTCGACCCAGCACCAGGAGACCAGCGCTCAAGGATCACCGTCTGGAGAGAGAGTGGTATGGGTCGTGGGCCACTCATATGTGAGGCGCGCCGGGGACGTATTCAAAGCAGGTGACGCGACTCACGCAGCTGGGGAATACGGGTACAGAGTGGCCTTCCATGGGAAGGGCAGGCTCTGTTTTGACCAATTCGAATCATTTTTTGAGGGTCTCTTAGGGCGGCAAGGGTCACCGCCATCTGTAGTCATAGTACACCTGGGGGGCAATGACTTGGTGACACTGGGTAGACGAGTGTTGTTTGAACAAATTTTGTCTGCTGTTAGCTGGTTGGCTAAAAGAATTCCGGGGTGCACGATTGCCTGGTCCCACATGATTCCCAGGAAGGTATGGCGGGGGGGCCTTTCGGTGTCAGCACTGAACCATTCGGTGAAAAGGGTTAACAATAAAATTGGTAAATTGCTTCGCTCTTCGCAGTTGCATAGCATTCCTCACGGGTGTATTCGGGGTGATCTAATGTATCTGAATGATGGGGTTCACCTGTCCAGGGAGGGGAATGATTTACTCATAGGAGACTTCATAGCATGGATAAGGGGTTTGAGGAAGCATGACCTTTAGGAGGAGTAGGGGGGCCGGATAGTCGGTCAACTATCCGGCCTGTGGCGGTAAGGTCATGATCGGTGAGCAGTAATTTCAAGGTCCCTAGAGGGGGGCACCACCCAGAATGGATGGGAGCGCCCGGGGGGAGGCGGCCATTGGCCCCTCCCAGGGGGGAGGCGGCTAGATGCCCCTCCTACTAATTTCCCGGGGGCCGGATATCCGCGACGGCGGATAGAGAGTGTGGGGATGGGGGGGAGTCCACGCTGTCCTTCCTACAGATACCTTACACGGGAACTCGGACGACCTTTAAGATGGCGTCGAGTGGAAAGGGGGCCCCCACCACGACAAGGGAAGTTACAGTTGGCAACGAGGGTAGAGTCCTCTGCGCATGCGCCACTCACACCGTGAGGGCGAGAGTTTTGGTAGTAGGGATCTGACACCGGTTAAGACCTTGCCGTTGGCCCTTAATGCTAGGATGTACAATTTTAATTTAGAATGGATGCATTTGCAGGATGTTAGACTCGGCTAGGAAAACTTTGTATTAGAGATCTGTTAAGGTTAGCCAAAGAACATGTCTTCATCGAAATGTAATAAATGTAAAATTGTACATAATTATGAAACTTTTATTTAATGTTTTAAATTTTGTTTCATATTTTAATAAATACGGCCGGGAGGGTGACTCCCTCCCGCCTTCCAAAAGTTCAAACCTGTGTCCGACTTCTCCCATCCTTGGGGATTGTGTTGGGAGGGGGTGGCGGGCATCCCGGCCATAGACTAAAGCAGAGGTTCTGGGAAAATGTGAATGGGTGATGAAAGTAAAAGGAAGGAGACTTAAGTATGGGGAATGACAGATAGTGACGGAACCAGAGAAAAAAAACAGTAGTGACGGAGGGAAAGAAAATAGCAGTGAGTGTAAGTTAAGAGGAGTGAAAGAGGGTGGATATAAGTGAATAAGGGTAAGACATGGGGAGTGACAGAGAGAAAGAAGAGAGAGAGTAAAGGAAGGAGTGTCACAAAGGGACTAAGTGAACCAGTAAAAAAGGTAAGTGAAGGAGTGTGGATAAGCAGAGGTAATGAAAGAAGTTGAATGTGGTAGGAAGTAAACATGGAGTATAAGAATAAGTGTGGGAAGCAAAGTAAGGAAACAGGGGTGAGGTAGAGTGAGAGAAAAGTAGTGAGGTTAAAGCAAAGGGTGATAAGAAAGTACATTTCGTAAACACACTTACCATATAATTAATGAAAACTTGTATCTGTGAAAGACAAAAGAAAAATCCTGTTACAATTAGTTAAAAATATATATTAAAATAGAAGAAACAGTTCCAGAGGTTAAAAAATCTAAAAAAGTTTACTAAGAAATAAAGCAATAGTGAAGGATACAAAAACAGAAATAAAGTAATGTAGAAAGAGAAAAAAGAAGGAATAAGAAATAGAAAGAGAACAAATTACTGAAGGTAAGTAAGATACTAAAAGAATGTGAGATACCAAAACGAAATCAGGAAAGATAAGAAAGTAAAAGGAAAATGAGTGAAAAGGAGAGGAGTCTGAATGAGGAACTATTAATAAAAAAGAGGAATAGAAGATGACTGAGAGTGAGTGAAGGGGAGTCACAGAGTGAAGGGATGAAGGGAATGAGGTTAATATAGAACGATGGATGAAACAGGAGTGAGAGAGTAAGTACACAGAAAAACAAAGAGAAGGACTAAGTGAACTACAGTACAATGAGTGCGAAAGAAAAAAAATGGAGAAAAAGAAAGAAAGAGAGGGGAAGAAAACTAAAGCAGTGGTACTGAGAGAATGTGAAAAAAATAAAAAGTGGTGGAAGGAAGAGAGGAAATGCAGACAGTTCAAATTGGATTGAGAAGTTGTGAATGAAGTGCAGTAAAGGAACAGCGATGAAACAAAGTTAAAAAGCAGTGTAAATGAGTAAAGAGAGGTAAATAAGGGTGAAAAAGGAAAATGAGTGTGAGACAATGTGAATACAATATAAATTACACAATGCAAACTATACAATAACTTCTACAATATGTTACAATATTTATTTTTGCTGTTCTCAGAATATATTGAATTTCACTTAAAGTAGTGAGTTCAAAGTCTTCATCATATAACAGCGGGAAAAAAAACCACAATCTAAAAGATTGTGTTTAAAAAAACCCATTCAAACATACATCTCATATATGTACACTAATCTTTGATTCACTTACTTTTCCGTGAGGCCAAATAGAAGATAGTGAAGGTCCTTTTGGTGGAAAAAAAAGTCTGCTGTGCTCTATAACTTCCATTTCATCGACTTCCTATGAAAAAAGATCTAAGAACATCATACCTTACACTTTCCTCACGGCCAATTTGTGTCAGATATATCAGTATTTTTTACTTTGAGATCCACTTAAAGTATCTATATGAGATAAATAATTTAAAACATTAGATTAACTAACTAACTAACTTTTATTATCTATTCCCGTCTTCAAAGGCCAATTCCCTTTACTAAAACTTTGGTTTTAAAAACACTAGATAAGAATTTGTAGAGTCATAAGGCAAACGTTGTTTATAAGTTAAATGAGAATCATTGCAGTAACTCCATCCTTTTTCACATTTTAAGTAGCATGTATAATGTCCTGAGGTTGTCGAAGAACCGTCATGATAAATAATAGCTTCAGTTGTAAAGGTTCTTCCTGAAATTGATAACTGAGAAGCCACAACATTTTTGATAGAAGTTGTCAATTTAGTTCCATCAGGTCTACATCATTGGAAAACTAAAATGATATACTGCCCATAACTTTGTATAAATAATGTGGATAGCAATGGATAGTTACATTGGGTACACACCATATTATGATCTGCTGCTTTAACTAGATTTTTAAATGACACTGATTTACAGTCAGGTAAAGTCAAATATATAAATCTTTCAGTGTCTATTCTAGTAGTACTTGATGAACTACAATTGTGGCAGTCATGCTGCCATTGATAAGAAAGGCTGAAAAGATTATTTATATCTACATCTTCATCTTCCAAAACACCAAGCATATACATTAAAAATTCCTGACAATCCTGCTGAATGTTCTGTGAAAATTTATCTTGACCAGAACACATATCTAAAATATTTCGAATTTCTGTTACACTTTATATTTTTGCTCTATCACTGCTACATTTCTGAAACACAGAATTCAATAAACCACACAATCTTTGATCCCGATTTTCAACAATCTGTTCTTGTAAAATTTTAAGAAAAAAAACAACATTAACCACTACATTAGCATAGCAGTTGACACCAGAACTATTTTCAAACTGAAATCCAACAACATTTTCTTCACAATTCTTTTTCTTCCTGTTTTCAATTACAGTTTTGTCTACTTTTTGTCTTTTTGCTACTTCCTCACTGCAATTATCCTCATTTCTTCTTTTTCGGCCTACCACACGTTTTTCAAACAGAGGATATTGAGGCAAATGTGGAGCATACTCTCTTCTTAACCTATTGTATTCTTTAACACAATCTAGATCTGCACAAATTTTTGTCTCATCACACTCAATCAAGTACAATCCTGATAAAGTTCTGACTCGGGATAATGCCACATATGCCATACCCTCTTTAAACACAGATCTTCCAATGTTCACTAAAGCATTATCTACACTTAAACCTTGAGATTTATGAATTGTTACTGCATATGCCAAACAAACAGGAAACTGTTTTCGGCGAACATATAAGTCTTTTACAAGTAAAAATCTAGCAGAACAACGACTGATTTGTTGTACTTGCTCAATGCCATCAAATTTTATTTTTAAAAATTCAATCCATCTCTATTTCTATAATTCACAAAATCAACAACATAACCCATTGCTCCATTTACCAGACCTCTTTCAACATTTAAATTCCTTCTCAAAATGATACGACAATTTAAACACACATTCAGAGTCTTTTCAAAACCAGCTGTTTTAGAAATACTTTTCTCTAATGAATCCAATTTAGTTTTCAAATTTTCAGACAAAACAATTGTTGCACCCATATGCTCTATTTTATCTATTGCTTCCAGTTTCACAATCTCTTCATTTTCTAACTCTAACATTTTGTTGTTGAAGATGGAACATTCTTGCAGAGTTGGCATCAAACATATCCCAGATTTCTTTTCAGTCATTTTTTTAAAAAATATTCTCTGGAAGAATGTTTTCATTTGGATACAAATTTGAAATTAATCGATCATGTAAAGCTTCTTTCCCAAGCTCGCTTACTTTTCCAATTCTTACATCTTGTAGAATATTTTTATAATCTTCATCCTTTGCCTGTCGCATATTTTGAAGCAGTTCAGCATATTTAAAATGTAACTATATATTAACGTTTCCAATGCTTCCAAGGGACTTCCTAGTATCTTCATGTGTGAGCATTTTAAACACTGGTTGTCCTTTTACTGGAGTCAACTGCAATAGATCTCCAAACACAATAATGTGTTTTCCTCCAAATAACACATCATACTCTGTTCTAAGAATTTCTTGCATTCTCAAATGCACAAAAGCAAGCATTAGATTTGAGACCATGCTTACTTCATCAATAATAAGAAGTTTCATTTTCTTCAAGACTCTTGAAACTTCAGAACACGCATCTCCAGATAATTTGTTGTAATGCAATTTATTATCATGCTCAACTGGCAGCATCAGTAAACGATGTAGAGTAATCCCTTTAATGTTATGTGCTGCCAGACCAGTTGGAGCAGTTACAACACAAGACAGCGGTGAATCAGTCCTTTTCTGCAGATAACTTGCAATGGCTTTAATCAGAAAACTTTTTCCTGTCCCCGCTTCTCCACTTACATACAGTCGGACAGGGTCAAATGATGTACATGAGCACTCTTTTTTCTCATGTCTGAATCCATGTTCAATCTGCTCTGTGACTTCATCATATATCTTTTTCTGCTCAACGTTTAGTTGCTTTACCAAATCTTCTAAGTTAACTCCATCCTCTTGAGCTTGTTCCATAGCTCTTTCCACCTCATCCATGGCAGTGGCAGCTTCATTTAGGATAATAGGTCCTCCTAGTGGATCCTGACTCAATGAAGTAGAACTCTGACTATCTTGAGAACTGTCTCTAGCTATCTCTTCAGCAATTGTGGTTTCTTGCTCTATTTCTTCGTTCAACATTTGCAGATAATTTAGAAAAATAGGACATTCTATGGTATCCTTAGTTGCATTAAAAGAGTCTTCATAACAGAGAAAATCTCCAAGTAGTTCCTCTTCTGTACGCCATGGCTTAAAGAGTTGCAAAAGAGCTAAATAGTAAAATTCTCTTTTGTCTGGAGCTTCACAACTCAATTTTCGATGATTAATCAAATGGCCTTTTTTCTGCTTCACTAGACATCCTTCATAGCCAATGACTGCATATTTTCCATTATTGATATCTTCTGTGATGTTCCTCTTATAACTGTAGTTTTGCAGAACTTCATACAAATAAGTGTTCTCAAGGTGAGTACTTCTATTTGGATAGTATGTATCCAACATATTTGTCTTCAAAATATCTGTACTGTTTGGTTCTTTCTCCGCCAAATATTCAATTTCTTGTACAGATTTCAAAACTCGGTTTCGTGTTGCAGCAAGACCTAGACTCACCCAAATGATTGTTCTTGATTTGGCATAGAGACTTGCTGATGATAACCGATCAGAACATTCATATGCTCCAATTTCTCGATGCGACAACATCTTCAGACTGAAACTGTATAATTTCTTGCTTAGACTCTTTTCATGTAAAATGTCCTCCCACATTTCCTTCAGTTCTGTCTTTTATTTTTTAGTGATGTAAGATGTCACATATCGAGCCACAGCAATAGAATTGTCAGCAACGAACTGAATATCCATGTTAGCATTCCACATGGACAAAATCACTGGGTTGTAATCGTTGATGTACTTAGATTCTTCCTTTCTTTTCAAATTGTATGTATTTTTGGGAGATTTCCTCGTCACAGTATGTCGTAGAGATGACATCAAATTATTTACTCTTCCCTTAGAAATCACTGGTCGTGGAAACGCAAAACGACATTTCGTGTAGTACTTTTCCTTGTTTTTAAATTTTCGACGACAGTACTTTCCACAACGATGAGATTGAAAACGTAAAACTTGTTGCCTTAAACTGTTTTCTTCAGTAGATTTTGGAATAGCACATGTTGAATACTCTTCAATGAAACTCATCACTGTTTCATCCGAATCAGTTCCAAATTTGGGTGCATCTTTAATCCATAACAACATATGTATATGAGGAGCACCTCTCACTTGATATTCCTTCCTCCAAAAGAAATCCAAAACCTCTCCAAGGGGAGGATTTGTTTTGTTGGTAATAAAAGACATCATAGCTTCAAATCTATGATTAAAATATCTGCAAACATTCACTGGATCCAAAGAACACAGTTCTCCAGGTGTTTTCAATTCTATATTTTGTATGTTTCCATTTGCCTCTCGTAGAAATTGAAGTAAGTCGTCCCATGCATACTCAGCACAGCTAAGAGTGAGGAACCATGTAGGAGTTCCTAAGTTTCTTAGCATACATTTCAATTCTCCATGACGACGGAACCAATACTCATTGGTTCCACGTTGACATGCCATGAGATTGATTAGCTGAGATTCCAAAATACTATCTTGCAGATTGACTTTCTCCATAAAGTCCCTTGCAGAAACATTTTGCAGATGAGCTCCACTTTTCAGTATATGATTAACTGCATAAGAAAGACCAGACAAATCCCTTTCATACAGTAGATGAAACAAATACGGAATACATTGACGAAACCTTGGATCTTCAGCATATAATCTTAAAGTCCGGTATTCAGCTGCAGGAATTAGAACTGGTCGATCGTCATATCATCCACCACGACCTGTTGGAAATAACTGTGGAAAACAACGAGCTTCCAAACTTTCTTCCCATACACTAATAGGACTTCCTTTTGCTGCTTTCATTTGAAACAAGTCAATTGCATTCCCCATTACCTCTTTGGAATGCAAAGGATGAACAGTATAATGTTCATATATTTCTTCACTTCTAGACACATCAACTTTTTCAATTTGGCCAACTGAACAATCACTGTCTTCTTCTGTAGCTGTTTCCTCTGCTCCAACACTTACATCTTTGTTTTTGACCAAATACAACGTTGCCTTTTTGACTTTCCTAACATCCACTAAATCTTGCCAGATTTTCTTACTCTTTGTCGGAACTCCATTAACTAGAATAACTAGAGGATCCTCTTCTACTCTTTCTACACCAATTGTATCAATATTTTTCTTCACATCTAGAAGCAAATAAACAACTCTTCCCTTTAATCCTCTTTGTAAATCTGTAGGAGGTAATTTTCCGTTCTTAGGCTCCATGCGAACAATAGCTTGAAAAGGATGGACACATTCAATCAAAATTGATTCATAAGTATTTAAATCCATCAATTCATAAGGAATATCTATCAACTGAAGATTATTATAAACTGCTCTAGCAGGCATTCTATTTTCATTTAATTTTTTCAAACATTAATTACAAATACGCTGATCAAAACTCAAATCAAAAGAATTCTCCACCAACAAATAACTTACAAAATCCTTCCATTCACTATTATTTTCAAATTCACATTTCGCATATAAATCAACTAACCTAGTCTGAATCTTATAATGAGTCAGTCGACAACACACACAAGTTAAATTAGGCCTTTCACTTGATTTCACCTTAAACTTGGTAATTTCCTCGTCAAACTTTTCTGTACTTGAAATCTGTCCATTATCTTCCACATTACCATCCACTACTATATCCATTTCTACACTGTCCTCTTTGTTCCCAAAATAAAAAAACTCAATTTCTTCACAAATAGTCTTCACATCCACTTCAGATCCATGCAAAAGAGCACTGTTTAACTGTTTAAGCTTAAGTGCTGGACTTTTTGCATAATACAACTTTCTCACTAATTTCCTCACCTTATTATGATGCACTGCTAACATCCTAAAATGATGAAAAACACTCTGACATACTTTTCTAGAAAGACAAGCCAGTGAATGCCCATGCAAACCTGTGCTTTCTCTCACTCTGCAAGGATCTAACTCTTGCAAGATCTTCATTTTTTGTTTGAGACTTTTCTTACTATATGTACGTAAGAAATTTCGAAGCAAATCGATTGAATCCTGTCGCACACTACAAATACTACTGCACTTCCATGTGTACACTGGACCCTTAGTACATCTCCCTAAAACTTCATGTGCTAACACCTCTTCTGCATCTCTAGACACAAGTTTCTCTTTTTCCATCACACAACCATCTTTCACCTCATATGCTCGACCACTGGTGTCAACTGCATGAACCAAATCATTTTCCTGAAAGTAACTCTCCTCATTGAAAAATGGCTCAGAACTTGAACTATGCATCCATTCGCCAGAAAATACTTCACAAAAATGTGTCCGATTAATAATTCTTTTCCATCTACTGTTCGATTTGAAAACATCAATTGCCTTATTAAGTATCCTAATTCTATTAAGTACTAAAATAAATAATTTTTTCTTAACTTCAAAAGCCTGATCCACAATCTTCTCTACACTTTTCTTTTTCTTGTAAAAAGCAGTTCTCTGTTTACCTTTCTTATCATTTTTTAGCAAATTTAAAACTACCCTATTGTGAAACATTCGTCTACGAATGTCCCTAAATTGATTTACCCTTCTATTCCTATCCATTCTCTTCTCTCCTGCTCCAATCGAGACATTTTTTCTGGGCCTCTCCTTCCTTTTTAGATTTGCTGTCTCCTTCTGAATATTCACATTACCAATATTATTTTTTTTTGTACGACATATGTTGCGAAGAAAAGACTTAATTGGCTTACCAGGAGTTTTCTGGTGTTTTTTGAAGTAGTTGTTGTAGAGGATTTTATAAATTCTGTTGCTGATGTTCTCCTTTTACGTATGGTATTTTTGATACTTCTTTGCCTTGAAGGCATTTTTGCTTGCTTTTCAGAATTTGATTTGAATCCGTTGTTCTGAAAAAAAAAACATGAAAGACCACTATTAGCAAACAACAAAGTAATGACAAAAAGCAAAGAATATAAACAATAAATTGCAACATATTTAAGTTTATACAACATCAACTCAGGGTTTTATTTATGAAGGCCTTGCACCACCAGTGCAACACATGTTGCATTCCAAAAATACAAGTCCTCTACCTTGCAAATATTGATATCAAGCATTATCAAAAAGCAGAACACAAACCAAGAGCAAAGAAACTCAAGGCCTTATTTATGAAAGCCTTGCGCCAGAAGAGCGTCACTTATTTCCCATGTATAAAGTGACATGCCTATGCCACAAGACAATCATAAATAACAGCCAAATATAAATTCCATTGATTTGCCCCCAAAATCGTTTTTTGATTAACATTTAAAAAACACAGGGCAGAACCTATGTACAAGGACAGAATTTCACTTTTAAACATCACTGTTTCCCAAAATACAAATCCTCTACCTTGCAAATGTTGATAGCAAGCATTATCAAAAAGCAGAACACAAACCAAGAGCAAAGAAACTCAAAGCCTTATTTATGAAGACCTTGCGCCAGAAGAGTGTCACTTATTTCCCATGTATAAAGTGATGCACCGGTTGCACAAGGCAATCATAAATAAGGGCTAAATGAAAATACCATTCATTTGCACCCAAAATCGTTTTTTGAATAACATTTAAAAAACACTGCCCAGAACCTATGTACAAGCACTGAATTTCACTTTTGAAACGTCACTGTTTCCCAAAATACAAATCCTCTACCTTGCAAATGTTGATATCAAGCATTATCAAAAAGCAGAACACAAACTAAAAGCAAAGAAACTCAAGACCTTATTTATGAAGACCTTGCACCAGAAGAGCGTCACTTATTTCCCATGTATAAAGTGATGCACCGGTTGCACAAGGCAATCATAAATAAGGGCCAAATGAAAATACCATTGATTTGCCCCCAAAATCTTTTTTTGAATAACATTTAAAAAACACTGCGCATAACCTATCTATAAGCACTCAATGTCACTTTTGAAATGTCACTGTTTCCCAAAATACAAATCCTCTACCTTGAAAATGTTGATAGCAAGCATTATCAAAAAGCAGAACACAAACCAAGAGCAAAAAAACTCAGGGCCTTATTTATGAAGACCTTGCGCCACCAGTGCGTCGCTTTCTTCCCATGTTAAAAGTGACATACTGGCGCCACAAGACAATCATAAATAACAGCCAAATATAAATTCCATTGATTTGCCCCCAAAATCGTTTTTTGATTAACATAAAAAAAAAACACAGGGCAGAACCTATGTACAAGCACAGAATTTCACTTTTGAAACATCACTGTTTCCCAAAATACAAATCCTCTACCTTGCAAATGTTGATATCAAGCATTATCAAAAAGCAGAACACAAACCAAGAGCAAAGAAACTCAAAGCCTTATTTATGAAGACCTTGCGGCAGAAGAACGTCACTTATTTCCCATGTATAAAGTGATTCACCGGTTGCACAAGGCAATCATAAATAAGGGCCAAATGAAAATACCATTCATTTTCACCCAAAATCGTTTTTTGAATAACATTTAAAAAACACTGCCCAGAACCTATGTACAAGCACAGAATTTCACTTTTGAAACGTCACTGTTTCCCAAAATACAAATCCTCTACCTTGCAAATGTTGATATCAAGCATTATCAAAAAGCAGAACATAAACTAAAAGCAAAGAAACTCAAGACCTTATTTATGAAGACCTTGCGCCAGAAGAGTGTCACTTATTTCCCATGTATAAAGTCATGCACCGGTTGCACAAGGCAATCATAAATAAGGGCCAAATGAAAATACCATTGATTTGCCCCCAAAATCGTTTTTTGAATAACATTTAAAAAACACTGCGCAAAACCTATGTATAAGCACTCAATATCACTTTTGAAACGTCACTGTTTCCCAAAATACAAATCCTCTACCTTGCAAATGTTGATAGCAAGCATTATCAAAAAGCAGAACACAAACCAAGAGCAAAGAAACTCAAAGCCTTGTTTATGAAGACCTTGCGCCAGAATAGCGTCACTTATTTCCCATGTATAAAGTGATGCACCGGTTGCACAAGGCAATCATAAATAAGGGTCAAATGAAAATACCATTCATTTGCCCCCAAAATCGTTTTTTGAATAACATTTAAAAAACACTGCCCAGAACCTATGTATAACCACTCAATATCACTTTTGAAACGTCACTGTTTCCCAAAATACAAATCCTCTACTTTGCAAATGTTGATATCAAGCATTATCAAAAAGCAGAACACAAACCAAGAGCAAAGAAACTCAGGGCCTTATTTATGAAAGCCTTGCGCCACCAGTGCTTCACTTTCTTCCCATGTTAAAAGTGACATACCTACGCCACAAGACAATCATAAATTAGACCCAAATATAAATACCATTGATTGGCACCAAAAATCGTTTTTTGAATAATATTTAAAAAACACAGGGCAGAACCTATGTACAAGCACTGAATTTCACTTTTGAAACCTCACTGTTTCCCAAAATACAAATCCTCTACCTTGCAAATGTTGATATCAAGCATTATCAAAAAGCAGAACACAAACCAAGAGCAAAGAAACTCAAAGCCTTATTTATGAAGACCTTGCGCCAGAAGAGCGTCACTTATTTCCCATGTATAAAGTGATGCACCGGTTGCACAAGGCAATCATAAATAAGGGCCAAATGAAAATACCATTGATTTGCCCCCAAAATCGTTTTTTGAATAACATTTAAAAAACACTGCACAGAACCTATGTATAACCACTCAAAATCACTTTTGAAATGTCACTGTTTCCCAAAATACAAATCCTCTACTTTGCAAATGTTGATATCAAGCATTATCAAAAAGCAGAACACAAACCAAGAGCAAAGAAACTCAGGGCCTTATTTATGAAAGCCTTGCGCCACCAGTGCGTCACTTTCTTCCCATGTTAAAAGTGACATACCTACGCCACAAGACAATCATAAATAAGACCCAAATATAAATACCATTGATTGGCACCAAAAATCGTTTTTTGATTAACATTTAAAAAAACACAGGGCAGAACCTATGTACAAGCACAAAATTTCACTTTTGAAACATCACTGTTTCCCAAAATACAAATCCTCTACCTTGCAAATGTTGAAATCAAGCATTATCAAAACGCAGAACACAAACCAAGAGCAAAGAAACTCAAAGCCTTATTTATGAAGACCTTGCGCCACAAGAGCGTCACTTATTTCCCATGTTTAAAGTGATGCACCGGCAGCACAAGGCAATCATAAATAAGGGCCAAATGAAAATACCATTCATTTGCACCCAAAATCGTTTTTTGAATAACATTTAAGAAACACTGCGCAGAACCTATGTTCAGGCATTCAATTTCACTACTAAAACTTAACTATCTGCTTCCAAATATTCTCCATACAACAAACAAGTCTCTATCTAAATTAAATAAATCATTACTCACCTTTACAAATGCTTTGGGAGATTGAAAACAGTGTCAGACAAACACACCAATTTTTCTTTAGCAGAGCAAAAGGTGTGCACTCAATACACTGAAACCAAGACTGGCATAGAAAATCTCTATCTTTACACACAAATGCCTTATTTCAACCAATCAAAAGTCTTCCCTCACTATTTTCAAACCAACTACTTCCCCCTCTCAGATCTTTCTATCTGTTACCATAGCAACTCCCTCCTAACTGAACTCTCAGGTTCAAAAGTTTATTCTACAATGTTGCAAATTAAGTCAGCAAGGATGTTTGACCTCTCAATACACCAGCATATCCAGGGCATTATTGCTTTTAGTGATTTTTTCTTAACCATTCAAATTGCTTCTTTCACACAACACAACCATGCACCCTAACTTTTAGTTTTCAAATATCTGAATCCACCAATCATTGCTTGTGATTCAACAGCAGAGAAACTCCACAATAATTTTTTGGGAAACTCCTACTGTTCCAACTTCCATTTCATTCCCACACTTCATCTGACTGCAGCAGAACCTTCTCACATCATGTATTCTGTGTGTATTATTGGACATAGCTACATCCACTGGGCTCAAAGGTATGCAGCTAGCAGAAATTATCACAACCTTGATTTATCAAATCTGGAAATCAAGTGGATTGGCCAGAGAGGATTGAGATGTCATCAATTGATACCATTGGTGAAAACCTTTTTGCATCTGCCAAACCCTGACCTCTCAATAGTGCACTGTGGTGGAAATGATTTGGGCACTGTGACTGGGGTTGGTCTGGAAATGCTTTTAAAGGACACCTTTGATCAATTGATGACACTTTTTCCCACAAACTGCCTTGGTATATTCCAATATATGCCAAAGACAGAAATGGAACTGGTCCAACCAATTTTGTCCACAATTTGAAAAAGCACGGAAACATGTGAATAAATCTGTTTCTGCTTACATGAGAGACTGTGGAATGGGTTCAATATACAATAATAACTTGCGTTACAACATGCAAGACATCTACAGAGGAGATGGAGTGCATTTCTCAGATGAGGGAAATAGAATTTTCCTCCTGAATTTAAGACTGTGCATTGGAACCTACTTGTAGGTACCTAAATCAATCACAGAACCCAAAAGCTCTTTTCAGAGCTACCCTACCTCTGATCATTCAAAACGTTTATCTTTTTCTAACTTTTTTCACTATTTTTCACCAAAGTACGCTTCCCAGTATGCGCACAGGCTTTTTTGTTTTAGCCTTTATGAGCCTCCTAAGCCACCCTCAGAAAACCTAGAGGGTCAGGAAGTGTCTACCGTGGCCCCTTCTACCCATTCCGAGCATTGTTTGTCCTCCATCTTGTGTCTCGATTGTACCGAAACACAAAATGGAGGACTCCCGTAACGCTGCCGGTGCGCGTACCGGAGCGCGCACCGGTAAGCGCTCCATAAAAAAAGGTGGGAAAGTAATTTACAGAAAAACCACTGGAGACACTTTCATCAAATATAGAATAGGCCCTACTACATAGCAGTCCCTACCATTTGCCCAAATTTGGTGGAATTCCATTGAGACATTTAGGCTACAGGCCTGACTAAATATCCTGAGGTAAATTACATGACCAAAACACATATGAAGTGTGAGAATTTACAACCAATTAAAAAGTTTCTTTAATTTTCTACGATTATTTCCTGACATTTGACATGTACATGAATAAATTAAAAAAAAAGAGAAGGAAACACAGCCATTTTGACTACTGCTTCCTGAAGTACATTTGAAAAGAAATAACACTGACAACTTCAACTGCTTTCTCAAAGGTAAGTTGTTATTTTGGAAAGTTAAGTATGTTGTGCACTTTAAGTTAATTTGAGAAAAAATATTCTGTTAGTTATATACTATCCCTCTGTAATAGTTATAGATTGAAATAGGCTTCTCTGTTATAGTTATGGATTGAGTTAGGCTTCCCTTGTATTATTATAAATTTACTTAGGCTTCATCACATACTCTTTGTTATATTTCAAATTCCAGCCTGATACCATACACTGCCCAAAGATAACTTCACTGTTAAAAAATCCAAACTACATGTCTGAACTTAAACCCAACAGTGCCCTATCTCTACTGATATAATTATTTTTTTATGCAATTTACAGCAACAAAATGGAAGGAGAAAAGAATATATCTTTTGAAATTGTTTTGAACAACAACCAGGATGGAAAAAATGCTGAAAATGATAACATTGACTTTATGGATGAGTCTCTGGACCTTGAATTACTTGAGTGTGTGGAATCAATGGAAACACAGAATATAAATGAAGAGATTCCAGACAACATTTTATTAGAAGTTTTATTAAATTATGAAAAAGAATCAGAAGAATAAATGTATATTTAATAATCAAAAATTGTTCGAGCCATTATTCATTTTTATATGTAATTCATCAAGTAGATCAAAAATGTTTAAAATATAAAGTGAGACTTATAATATACTGTGCAACTTTATTGTGTTACATAGAAAGTTTGCTCATAGTTACTTCCTTTCTCCCACTATATTATCTCCAATGTGTATTTAACATCTCTTTATCATCTCCTGCCTCCGTGTTGTTTCTGCTTTCCTGACAGACTATGTTATGAATTCCATATACCACAATAACTTCTGTAACAACTAGGTGTGGGCGGAAAATCCGTTACGCTCGCGGATTTTGCGGATTTTTGGGAAATTCGCAATCCGCGAGATTTGCGAATTTCCCGCAAAATCCGCAAATTCGCACGCAGCGGATTTTTTTGGCGGCGCGCGGCGTTGGTGATACAATTTTTGCGGCGCGCGGCGTTTATCATCGTTTGCCGAGTTGTTTTTTTCGATAGTTTGCGAGTGCTGCGCCATTTTGGATCTTGCTGTGTGATCCCGCGGGAATTGGCGAGCGCGATTACGTCATCGCGGCTTGCCAGCGAAAGTTTGTCAACGCGAGTACGGCGAGATCACGTCTCGCGGTACTTCGCAATTGCGAGATTTGAGATGCGGCGAGCGAAAATATAAATTTGCAATTCTGCACAAGAAATCCACCAGCAAGCAGCATAAACCTTCTAGAAATGATGATTTTTATGTGAATAACTCCTTAGTTTGACATTTGCCTGCACTTTTTTAGCGAGGAGTCCATTTTGGGGAGGGGGGCAGGGGGGTGGGAGGAAGGAAGTGCCCCACAGTCTTCAACTTCCTGTTCCTGTTCAGCAGGCTCCTCCCAGTGCTTTGTCCATCTCCTGGTCACTTTTCATTTGGATCTGGAGCTGGAAGGATTACTTTTTGTGGATGCTGCTGGATCTTTGGATTTGAGGCCTTTTTGACTTTCTTTGGATCACTGTTGGATTAGAAATTTTACAAGTAAGTTTGTTTGGGGCATTACAGTTGCTGCAACTAAAATTTTGGAATTTTCGATTTTTGGGCTGTTTTGGGGCCTTTTGCCCAGGGGTACTCAGTGGTGGGTGGACTGAGTCTTTCTGTGGGTTGTCTTGAACTTAAACATCATGGAGGCCATAGATGAATTGGGATTGTGCTGATTTTTCTGTGTTTTTCGATTTTTGACCTGTTGTTGGGGCCTTGACCAGGGGTAGTGAGTGGTGCATGGGCCTAGTCTTTCTGTGGGCTGTCTTGAACTTAAACATCATGGAGGGCATAGATGGAATGGGATTGTGCTGATTTTTCTGTGTTTTTCGATTTTTGACCTGTTGTTGGGGCCTTGACCAGGGGTAGTGAGTGGTGCATGGGCCTAGTCTTTCTGTGGGGTGTCTTGAATTTAAACATCATGGATGGAATGGGATTGTGCTGATTTTGCAGTGTTTTTCGATTTTTGGGGGTGTTCATGGGGAGGGACATGCCATGTGGCTGGTGGCCATTTTGAGTGCAGCTACAGGCACTGGCCATGTGCTGGCAGGCAAGTGGCCATTTTGAATGCAGGCTTTGTTGTTAGGCCTCCAACCATTTTGCCTACTTTTCAACCTTTATTTATGCCCAGGGGTAGTGAGTCTTGCATGGGCCTAGTCTTTCTGTGGGTTGTCTTGAATTTAAACATCATGGAGGCCATGGATGGAATGGGATTGTGCAGATTTTTCAGTGATTTTCGTTTTTTGGGCCTGTACTTGTGGCCTTTTCACCAGGGGTATTTGAGTCTAGCATGGGCCTAGTCTTTCTGTGGGCTGTCTTGAATTTAAACATCATGGAGGCCATGGATGGAATGGGATTGTGCTGATTTTGCAGTGTTTTTCGATTTTTGGGGGTGTTCATGGGGAGGGACATGCCATGTGGCTGGTGGCCATTTTGAGTGCAGCTACAGGCACTGGCCATGTGCTGGCAGGCAAGTGGCCATTTTGAATGCAGGCTTTGTTGTTAGGCCTCCAACCATTTTGCCTACTTTTCAACCTTTATTTATGCCCAGGGGTAGTGAGTCTTGCATGGGCCTAGTCTTTCTGTGGGTTGTCTTGAATTTAAACATCATGGAGGCCATGGATGGAATGGGATTGTGCTGATTTTGCAGTGTTTTTCGATTTTTGGGGGTGTTCATGGGGAGGGACATGCCATGTGGCTGGTGGCCATTTTGAGTGCAGCTACAGGCACTGGCCATGTGCTGGCAGGCAAGTGGCCATTTTGAATGCAGGCTTTGTTGTTAGGCCTCCAACCATTTTGCCTACTTTTCAACCTTTATTTATGCCCAGGGGTAGTGAGTCTTGCATGGGCCTAGTCTTTCTGTGGGTTGTCTTGAATTTAAACATCATGGAGGCCATGGATGGAATGGGATTGTGCAGATTTTTCAGTGATTTTCGTTTTTTGGGCCTGTACTTGTGGCCTTTTCACCAGGGGTATTTGAGTCTAGCATGGGCCTAGTCTTTCTGTGGGCTGTCTTGAATCTAAACATCATGGAGGCCATGGATGGAATGGGATTGTGCTGATTTTGCAGTGTTTTTCGATTTTTGGGGGTGTTCATGGGGAGGGACATGCCATGTGGCTGGTGGCCATTTTGAGTGCAGCTACAGGCACTGGCCATGTGCTGGCAGGCAAGTGGCCATTTTGAATGCAGGCTTTGTTGTTAGGCCTCCAACCATTTTGCCTACTTTTCAACCTTTATTTATGCCCAGGGGTAGTGAGTCTTGCATGGGCCTAGTCTTTCTGTGGGTTGTCTTGAATTTAAACATCATGGAGGCCATGGATGGAATGGGATTGTGCTGATTTTGCAGTGTTTTTCGATTTTTGGGGGTGTTCATGGGGAGGGACATGCCATGTGGCTGGTGGCCATTTTGAGTGCAGCTACAGGCACTGGCCATGTGCTGGCAGGCAAGTGGCCATTTTGAATGCAGGCTTTGTTGTTAGGCCTCCAACCATTTTGCCTACTTTTCAACCTTTATTTATGCCCAGGGGTAGTGAGTCTTGCATGGGCCTAGTCTTTCTGTGGGTTGTCTTGAATTTAAACATCATGGAGGCCATGGATGGAATGGGATTGTGCAGATTTTTCAGTGATTTTCGTTTTTTGGGCCTGTACTTGTGGCCTTTTCACCAGGGGTATTTGAGTCTAGCATGGGCCTAGTCTTTCTGTGGGCTGTCTTGAATTTAAACATCATGGAGGCCATGGATGGAATGGGATTGTGCTGATTTTGCAGTGTTTTTCGATTTTTGGGGGTGTTCATGGGGAGGGACATGCCATGTGGCTGGTGGCCATTTTGAGTGCAGCTACAGGCACTGGCCATGTGCTGGCAGGCAAGTGGCCATTTTGAATGCAGGCTTTGTTGTTAGGCCTCCAACCATTTTGCCTACTTTTCAACCTTTATTTATGCCCAGGGGTAGTGAGTCTTGCATGGGCCTAGTCTTTCTGTGGGTTGTCTTGAATTTAAACATCATGGAGGCCATGGATGGAATGGGATTGTGCTGATTTTGCAGTGTTTTTCGATTTTTGGGGGTGTTCATGGGGAGGGACATGCCATGTGGCTGGTGGCCATTTTGAGTGCAACTACAGGCACTGGCCATGTGCTGGCAGGCAAGTGGCCATTTTGAATGCAGGCTTTGTTGTTAGGCCTCCAACCATTTTGCCTACTTTTCAACCTTTATTTATGCCCAGGGGTAGTGAGTCTTGCATGGGCCTAGTCTTTCTGTGGGTTGTCTTGAATTTAAACATCATGGAGGCCATGGATGGAATGGGATTGTGCAGATTTTTCAGTGATTTTCGTTTTTTGGGCCTGTACTTGTGGCCTTTTCACCAGGGGTATTTGAGTCTAGCATGGGCCTAGTCTTTCTGTGGGCTGTCTTGAATTTAAACATCATGGAGGCCATGGATGGAATGGGATTGTGCTGATTTTGCAGTGTTTTTCGATTTTTGGGGGTGTTCATGGGGAGGGACATGCCATGTGGCTGGTGGCCATTTTGAGTGCAGCTACAGGCACTGGCCATGTGCTGGCAGGCAAGTGGCCATTTTGAATGCAGGCTTTGTTGTTAGGCCTCCAACCATTTTGCCTACTTTTCAACCTTTATTTATGCCCAGGGGTAGTGAGTCTTGCATGGGCCTAGTCTTTCTGTGGGTTGTCTTGAATTTAAACATCATGGAGGCCATGGATGGAATGGGATTGTGCTGATTTTGCAGTGTTTTTCGATTTTTGGGGGTGTTCATGGGGAGGGACATGCCATGTGGCTGGTGGCCATTTTGAGTGCAGCTACAGGCACTGGCCATGTGCTGGCAGGCAAGTGGCCATTTTGAATGCAGGCTTTGTTGTTAGGCCTCCAACCATTTTGCCTACTTTTCAACCTTTATTTATGCCCAGGGGTAGTGAGTCTTGCATGGGCCTAGTCTTTCTGTGGGTTGTCTTGAATTTAAACATTATGGAGGGCATGGATGGATTGGGATTGTGCTGATTTTGCAGTGTTTTTCGATTTTTTTGTGCTCTATAACTGAACTGATGTTCCTCTGTCTTCCATTTTTTTTAGGTGCACAAGACTCAAGAGAACCACCAGTGCCAGGAAGAAGTCCTGCAGCGGTGTGTGTGTGCAGCATAACGTCACGCGACGTCACGTCTGGCCTCAGACAACTCTACAATTCGTGCAACTGCGGCCTGCTGTCTGACCTGCTCTGAAGAAGATGGCCCCGCCCCCAAAGAAAGTTCTCCGTAGCTCCTCTAGCAAGAAAGTTGCTAGTAAGGAGCAGAAGAAGCAAGTTACCAAGGAGGCTGGTGTGCCACCCGCCACTTTTTTTGGGAGCAAAAAAAAAAGTACGCCTGCAGCAGCAGGATCTGCTGGGGACCAAGCTGGGAGCAGCACCCCTGCTCCATTGGGTTCAGTGCCTCCACCACCACGCCAACTTAAGTCAAAGCCCTTGAGTGCTTCAGAGGCAGTCAGTGTACTTCTCCAATCACCATCGACCAGTGATGTTGGCTCATCGCAAGAAAGTAGCAGCAATGTCCCTGAATCAACACAGGTTGTTGTAACTCATCTGACAAGTGTTGAACAACCACAGCCGCAACAACAACACCATGTGCAAGTACACGCCCAAGTACATGTGGAAGGAGAGGCAGCAAAAGGAGATGCGCAAGCAAAGGTGCATGGAGGTTCACAAGTGCCCACAATAGTTGTTCCTCCCGAAGTAGGGGCACATTTTGAGGAAATATAAATTTTATGGTCAAGTAATGTTCCCTAGCGTGTACCCCACCGACTCCATGTACCAGCTTAAAGTGCATGTAACTTCCCTCCTGTGCCAGCTATGAAGACGCAAATACATTTGCGTCCACCGTTAACATGTCCTCTTTCAGACTCACTCTGAATGGGTTGAATAGTCCGTTCCTAAGTATGCCATGCCAACGTCTTTTTGTAGTGTACTCTACACGTTTTTCAGCTCTGGCAAAGTAGGCCCTGAATTTCTGCCATCGAGCCTTTTTTTCGTTGCTTTCTGACTCAGAAAAGCATCAGCCCAGGCAGCCTCTGTATTCATGACCTCTGTCCTACTCCCTGTGCGGCCCACGGCGTTTAGCTCAGCCTGCTGCCTGCCAAGACTGACTACAACCTTCGAATTATCTGTTCCGCTCCTCGAAAATACATTCCTGCCTACTAGTTTAAGTAAACATTCTCCCAGCTGCAGAGCACGAGGGCTGGCCTACTGTCTCCATGCAAGTAATTCATAGCCTCTGTTACCATGCTCCCTGAGAAGGCCCATGCCCCCACGCTTCTCATGCAGACACTTAGGCGCTCATACACGCACTCTCAGTCAGTATAGAATAGTTTCTGCCCCAGAGACCTTTCCCTCTAGATAATATGGTTCCCAAACATCAGATATCAGATATGATAGAAGTACGAGTTGATCTGACATGCCAGACTTCTGTCTCTTTCCGCTAGTGTAAATGTCAAGTCCCCTGCTCCCTCCAGTTTCCACGTCAATCACACGTCATGCAGCTGCGCGCGCATCCAAGCTTCAGATTTCTGCTGACATTGCAACATTTTGCTTTGTGCCACCCCCTTTGTGACACCTACCTGTGACGTTTCTAGCGCACACCTCTAGTTCACGCCTAGTCCACGCCTTCTGATTACGTACTAGCAACACGTGAATGCTGTTATCTTGTTTCTCTCAGCTGTTACGCCTACTATATTGCTTTCTATGACATGAATTAAGTATATAAGCTATGCATTGTCAATAAAATATTGCTCTATCCCTTCCTGGACCCTGTGTGGTGCCAGGAATCTGATATCCCGTTCCGGAACGATTCCTTTTTAAGGAATAAAACCCCTAAGAACTCTAACACCACGGACTCTGTTTTCTTTCTTTCCGATTGAGTTATTATTGATTAAGTACTTACCTGCATAGAAATTAAGATGGTAAATTAAATATTTACGACATTTTGGCGCCCGAACAGGGACCCCTCCCCCACCCCACGCGCCGGTTGGTGCGTTGCAAGCTCTGTCCCCTGCCATCAGTTAGATGGAAACTACGCGTACCGGCAGGATTTCCTGTATCTCCCTCTGACCCACAGAGGTGACGAAGACTGCAATCAGCGCCCAGACGAGGCGGTGAGGAGTGCGGAGGATCCCGACCAGAGCCTAGCCGAAAGAAGCAAGGTCCGAGGTGTTAAGAGGCCCACCAGTTTTCCGAAGTTTCCACGTGTCGAGTCGAGTCGAGTCCGGTCGAGTCCAGTCGAGTTTTCCGAGGCCTTCAGTTTCCGTGCTTCCCGGTGAGTACCATTGCTGGGACGTATCAAGACGGGTTTGGGTACACAAGTCCGGTCTGCACTGTTTTTAGACAGTGTATCTGTACTGTTTAGCAGTACATCAGTTATTAAAGTTTTTGCATTGTCTCTGACAGTGTATCTGTGCTGTTTAGCAGTACATCTGGTATAAGGGGTAGTCATATATGTCTCAAATGTCTTTTCATGTGATTAATGTCGTGGTATGAGTGTGACTGTTTTTTTATGTGCATTATTGTGTTCTTGTATAACTAGCGGAATTCAGTATTAAGTAGTTAGGATTGAGCATTCAGTATTAAGTAAACAAGATGCCGTTCTTCAACAAGTTAAAGCAGATAGGAACTAGGAAAGGGATACTCGAGGAAGAAATTCCTATCCCCCCTAGGGACACTCCAGGAAATTTTATGTACAACAAGCATGGCCTAGACGCCATATTGTATCTAGATTTATGGGCCGATTATACTAAACATCTAGACGAGAGACACAGATGGCCTGTTACCGGAACATGGGATGCCGAGTGCATCATGAAGGTAGAGGAAGCACTATGGAAAAAGAAAGCCAGACAATCTCAGAAAGACGCCATAGAATTTTGGCGTAAGGAATCACATAAGCGTGCTGAAAGAGCACTCCGTAGAGAAGACAGACTCAAAGAATCAGATAAAGCCCGAGAAAACGAATTAGTTACTGAAGGGATCCGAGTAAAAACAGAGCAAGTAGACCGCGCACGAAACAATCTCGTAAACGGTATGTATCTCGTGGCCGAGGGTTCGCCTGAGACCGCATCAGAAATACCGAAAAATCTGCCGCCACCATTGGTTCCAACTAAAGTAAATCACAAGACCACTAAAGATATATTCCTGAATTCCTATCTAGAGGATGTAGCACCCGCTTACACCAACCTGCCTGTCCGTGTCCCGCCTACTGACGGTGACGGAGGTGGCAACCCGCCACAACTGCAACCAGGTTTCCCCGTTCGACCGACTATTCCTCCACCTCCACCACTTCCCGTACCTAAAGTTGATCTACCGAAACCACTTCTACCTGACCCTGCTCACAGACAAATTCAAGTACAGATACAGACTCCACAGAGAGATAATGTTCAAGCTTCCGCCTCAGGAAGTGCGATGGGGGGTCTTCGGACGCCGCCATTAACACACAGATTACACCTTAGGGATATACAGAGTCCTCTCACGTTCAAATCACCCCGTCTCGACATACTCAAAGAACCACTTGCAGTTTGCAGATATGATCCAGTACCCGGTAAAGACGATAGAATGATGATGGCATCACTACGGTTACGATCCGCCACTGACTACCTGCTGCTATTTGCAGGAATGAAAGAGCACCTAGATAGAATATATCACTTTGTTCAGACTGGGAAAGACCCTGAAAGTATTAAGGATGCCATGGCGCATCAGAAAGTTGACACTCAAGCACATATACTACGTTTTTTTATAAACTGCCTAATAAGAGAACGAGACAGGCCTGAAACAGAACAGGATGAATTAAATGCACTCAACAAGTGGGGTCAAAATATATCTGATGGAAAACATGATAAGGGAACTTGCATAGCCAGTATGTTCAAGAAAATAAGAAAAGCAGTGATAGAAATACACGAAAAAGAGAAAGAAAAGGCCTCCTCCGAGGAGGAAGGAGAACCCGAAGAATCAGAAAGGACTACAGATACAATAGCGTATGTAGGTAAGGGAACTTACCTTAGGAAAGGCATTCGTCCAGAAAGCAAGAGAGTTTTTCTCTCTGGCTTAACAAATCCGAATTCTCCTGAACATCGGTTCCAGGAGACTGATAAAAGACTCCGAGACCGAATGGGGTACCACGTACTCAATTCTATGGATGAGCAAGAACTAGCCCGGTCAGCGATATTATGGGCTGACAATTCAGACATGTACAATGATGACACCGTAGCACAGACATTCCTGAACCTTTCCCCAGACGAGCAGAAATTAGCAGGTGTATACATAATGCAGCACCTTCTCACGTTATACAGAAACAAACATTCTGATCCAGGTCCCTTACACGATACATTAGAAGCACTACTCACGGATAGATGGAGAGGTCTAAGTACCAAGTTAATACAAATAATTCTAGAACAGCGACACAGATATAACACTTCCGTAAGCTCCGAATATGTTCCCGCTCCGCCACCAGAAAGAAAAATGTATCATATGGAGCGTCTGCATGGTCTTGAAAGTCAGAACCCCTTACGAGAAGTACATCCAGTTATGGGTGAGGATCATACCTTGAAACGTGTGTATGTACACACGCCTCTGACCAAGTTAGAACTGTTATAAATGAAGAAACTAGTACCGTGCCATGATAAAGACCCTGCAGGTTTTCACAGAGAGCTTAAAGACATGTTACTGATGGGGGATTACACATATGAAGATATCATGAAAATGTTAAAAGTACTGCTGCCCACGGGCATCTACGAGAAACTCAAGGAAAAAGAATGGGAGGTAGGAGACAAAAAGATTGTATGGGCAGAAATAGAAGACGAAGAGAACAAACGTGTCCCAGGGGTAGGCCTTGGGGATAAAACTAAAGCATTACCAGGTTTAATAGTACAGGTTCTGCCAAGATTACTGACAACTAGAAAAGAAGACTGGGATGCAATCTCAGCATGTAAACAGAAACCAGATGAAGATACTAGTGACTTCTATTCAAGATTCGAGAAATGTTTCATTATTAACAGTGGTCTTAAACCAAGTAGCGAGTCGTACCCGCATCTTTTTGTATCAAAGTTAGTCGAGAATTCCCTGTTAGCAGTTAAAAACCGTGTATACAAGGTCGAGAGTACGTGGCAAGCAAATACGCCATCACAGATGTTGCAAATGTTACAGTATCATCAGAACAGAATTAGAGAAGAACAGGACCATGAACAGAAACGTATGAAAGACACGAAAATGAAAATGTTAGTGGCCCAATCAGTTCCAGCAGACAGCCAGAGAAAGGGTACGACCCAGACAGGTCACGCCACAGCTCCTGTTAAAGGGACATGCAACTATTGTAAGCAGCCAGGTCATTACGTACATGAATGTCCAGTTCTGAAACACAATATAGCAACAGGTAAAACTAAAGAAAGACCGCATCCACCAAGACAAGACCAGGCCCAACAACAGACCTCACAGAATCCACAGCACACGCATGCTTCATCTCATACAGCACAAACGGTAGCGGTACCACAGCCACAGCCCATTGCCGCGACTCAGCAAGTTTCCCAACAAATGTACCAGTATGCCCAATCTGCTTACCCCGATTACCCACGATACACATGAAACAGCCTAGAGAGGGAATTCGGCTTGCCTCTTATTGAGATTCCTGTAGATCAAGAGGGTCCTTATGTACACAGTCAAGTGTTGGGAAAAGACAGAAAGTTTTTAATAGATACAGGGGCAAGCCGCACAACAATAAGCCATAACGAAGTCCCAGGGGCACCCCTCTCAGGCTCGCAGAATGTTTCCCTTGGTTTTTCAGGACAGCCCATTGTAAATGAAGTATCAGAACCAGTTCCCCTGGCTGTGGGTCCATTATCACGTATTACAGACTTGTTACTTACGAAATCATGTCCAGAAAATCTGTTAGGTATCAAAACGCTGAAGGCTCTAGGAGCCATAATATGCTGTTCCCCGGAGGGAGTTAGACTTTTTCTGCGGGATTTCAAGGGCCATTATGTACTACGACAGTTTGATGTCAGATTGAAAAATGTACCAGATCACTTGTGGGCAAAAGGCCCAACTGATGTAGGTTGTATGCATATCACACCATACCGTGTTACACTGAAATCAGGTGCTGTGTTACCCCGAATCAGACAATACAAGTTACCACCCGATGCTGTAGTGGCTTTACTGAAAATCATTGAAGAGCTCATTGCCCAAGGAGTGGTCGTAGAGACCGACTCAAATATCTGCAATTCCCCTATCATTCCGATTCTTAAACGTACTGATCCCAATGCACCGCCAGTATATCGGCTGGTGATTGATCTGAGAGAACTGAATAAATGCATCATTCCACAGTACCCTGTGGTTCCCGATATCTCTTCCTTATTGATTGCTATTGATTCTGAAGCAACGTTCTTTACTGTAATTGACCTCAAGAACGCCTTCTTTAGTGTACCGATTGATCCAGAGAGCCAATATCTCTTCGGATTCAGTTTAAATGGACGAAGTTTCAAATTTTCCCGCGCACCTCAAGGATTCATAGAAAGCCCCAGCATCTATAGTCAAGCACTGAAAAGACAACTAGATTGTATTCAAATGCCAGTTAACACCGCTTTACTGCAATACGTCGATGATCTGCTGATCACCGCACGAAGTGAGCCCGAATGTGAACAAGCATCACTGACAGTTTTACATTTTCTGGCCGACAAGGGACACAAGGTGTCTCCTTCGAAGCTACAATTCTGTGTTCAGCAAGTTGTGTACTTGGGTCACTTGCTGTCCAAAGTGGGGAGACAGCTCACTCCCGATCGCATTCAGTTAATTATAAATATGCCACGACCCCAGACACAAAAGGAAGTGCGGGCTTTTATAGGCCTCACCTCGTACTGCAGACAATGGATTCCTCAATATGCATTTCTAGCCAAACCACTCATTCAGTTAACAACACAGGAGGCAGCAACTTCGACTATCCTCCCTTGGACTCAGGAACACACACAAGCCTTTGAAGAATTAAAGAAAGTTTTATGCCAAGCACCAGTTTTAGCGACACCATGTTACAGCAAACCTTTTACACTTTTTGTTACAGAACGTGATGGTACAGCGTTGTCTGTCCTCACCCAAGATCAAGCAGGTTCATATAAGCCTTGCGCTTATTTTTCAAGTACATTGGATTCAGTAGCCCAGGCACTCCCTGCGTGCTTGAAGTCCGTAGCAGCGACCGCTTTAGCAATTAGACAGAGCGACTCAATTGTTTTAGGACATCAATTAACAGTACAAGTCCCACATTCTGTAGAGGTTCTTTTAAACAGAACCCAGACTCAGCACCTGACTATAGCACGACTGACAGGTTATGAATTAACGCTATTCCAACCACACATAGAAATCAGACGCTGCAGTATTCTGAACCCCGCAACATTGTTACCTTCCATTACGACAGATCTAGCTCCACATGATTGTATAGAGATCATTAATGCAGTAACAAAGCCTCGACGAGACTTAACAGATGTTCCACTGACAAATCCAGACCTGACACTTTATGTGGATGGTTCATGTATGAGAACAAGTACAGGAGAATTAGTGGCCGCGTATGCCGTGACCACTGAAACTGAAGTTAAAGAAACATATCGTATTGACACACTGTCCGCTCAAGCGGCAGAGCTTATTGCTCTGACCCGAGCCTGTATACTAGCCAAGAACAGAAATGTTAACATATACACTGACTCCCGTTATGCGTTCGGAGTTGTACACGACTTCGGAATGTTATGGCAAGAACGAGGTTTCTTGACCTCTCATGGTGCCAAGATCCAACATGGTCCCCTAATTCAAGCACTGTTAGAAGCAATACATCTGCCTTCAGGCATATCAGTCATGAAGTGTAAAGCACATACTAAAGTTACAGATTCTGTTTCCCAGGGTAACGACCTGGCAGACCAGACAGCAAAACATACAGCATTGACTCACACTCAGACAACTGATGTGACAAAGACAATAGTACCGACACATTGTATGACAGTCAGGGATCCCGCACTAGATGTAATTGATATTCAGACACATGCTACCTCAGATGAAATAAAGAAATGGACTGAACTAGGAGGGATCCAGACAGATCAAGGTTGGATGACGAAGGGAAAATCTACGTGGTTTCTCCCCGACTCTATGGTTCAAGTCATAATAAATACAGCACATAGTCCAGCACATCTAGGAGAGAAAGCGATGTTAGACAGTTTACACAATCTCTGGCACAATAAACACTTACGAGCAGCAGCAAAACAGAAAGTGCGTACTTGCATGATCTGTTGTCAGTTCAATCCAGGTAAAAGTGTCCCTGTAGAGCAAGGTGGATTTCATCCTCCTGATCACCCTTTTGAAGTCCTCCAGATGGATTATATCCAGATGGACCGTTGTTGAGGATTCAAATATGTCCTCGTAGTTGTTTGTGCACTTTCCCGTTGGACCGAAGCATATCCAGTCCCAGATTACACTGCTCCGACCACTGCCAGACAGCTGGTTCGTGAATTCTTCCCACGATACGGCTTGCCTCGTGTCGTGTACTCAGATAACGGACAGCCATTCTCATCCGAATTAATGAAGCAGGTTTCACTTCTGCTGGGATATCAGTGGAAATTCCATTGTGTCCGACATCCCGAAGCCGCAGGCCTTGTAGAGAGGCATAATCAGACATTAAAGATCCGCCTTGCTAAAATATGTCAAGAGAAAGGGGTCGACTGGATAGTCGCCCTGCCAGTAGCACTATTCTATATGAGAATGGTTGCCCATTCGAGATCAGGACTATCCCCGTACGAAGTGGTTTTTGGCAGACCACCGAATATGTGGGGGACGCCCATTCCTAAGAAAATTACTGATGTTGATTGTAATATGTTGACAGATTACCTTGCCTCCTTGATGTCTGCACTCCAATCATGTCGTTCACAGGTTGCCGCAGCTTTCCCTGACAACACTGATGTAAAGCCGCATGATGTCCGTCCTGGCGACCTAATCTTAATAAGGAACTTTGACAGGAAAAGTCCGCTGGAGCCCCGCTGGAAAGCGCCGAAGACCGTCCTTCTTACTACGAGGACCGCAGTGAAGGTGGAGGGAAGAAAGGGGTGGATCCACACGAGCCATATTAAAAAATACAACGAACTGAAACCAGATCCAGACTCGTCCACCCCTCCCAAAGACTGTATCGAATCTAGTGACTTTAAAGTTTCAGAACGAGAAAAAACTCCCCAAGAAGAATATAAGTTAAAGCTCCGATCTAGCAAGTCAGACAGTTTAATTGTTTAAGTCCTCCCCTAGGTGAATCGGTTAAATAGTTTCTGACATGTACCCCCTAGATCGAGATAGAGAGAGAGAGAGACAATTCAAGAAGCATACATATTGTAAATCATTGCGCAGTCACTGTATAGTGACATTATTAATTATGTTTTTTCTAAGTATTCTGATCATTATTGCAAGTATACTGCTTTCTCTCTACTACCCTATTTTCAAGCGTGAACAATCTGCTTACAATGTTTCTGCTGAACATTCTTTTAGCAAATTACCTCCACATGAACTTTCTTACAGACTCGCGCTGCGCAACAACACATTCATTAGTATGTTACATCACTCCCATCAGACTAATAATGCTACAAACTGCTGGATATGTGGCCGACTCCCTCCCTACCAGAAATACAAGGGAGCTCTGCCCCTCTTTCCGTATCCGTTCACCCACAATGGCTCCTGTGGAGCCTGGTTTAGAATAATAAATTCCGTAGATCCTGATATTGCTGTTTACAAAGGGAGCTGGGTTTGGGGAAACTTGAACTTAGTTCTGCTTAAATCCTGTTATCCTGACAAGAAGGGACTCCCCATTAGAATAGGAACTGATCTAGAAAATGAAGTATATGGATTAGGTAATTATACAATTAACCTTATGATTCTTACTGTTGAGTCCGAAGCTGCACCAGTTCTGCCCGCTATGTCAGTACTACCAGTCACTGGTGAATTATGTGTCAGTAAGAAAGGTTCAGTACACTTAGGTCATAGTAAATGTACTACTGTGGTCGAATTCAGTGATCAAGGCAAGTCTTCTTTTAGAGCTACCCGTCATTCCTACTTTGTTTGTGGTCATACTGCATACATACGCTTACCTCCAGATTGGGATGGTACCTGTTACATTGCATTCCTTCTGCCACCTGTTTTTCTAGCTCCTCCTGATTATCACAGAAATACAAATCTAGTAAAGAATAGACTCCTAAGAGGTCTCTCGCTTGTCGACTATACAGAAACGGCATGGGAACAGTATACAGATTTCAATAAAGGATTCTTTTTCTTCTTAGGCCCCGTCCAAAATAGTAAGCTAATCCGCAGATTAACTAGAACACTTGAAGCAGTAGTGAATGAAACTGCCTCCGCCCTGGGTAACTTAACAGAAGAGCAGTCCGCCATGCGGGTTGTTGTCCTTCAGAATCGTCTTGTTATTGACGTCATCTTGGCAGACAGAGGCGGAGCTTGTAAGGTCATCGGGTCAAGTTGCTGTATTTTCATTCCAGAAAACGCGCCAACAGTATATCAAGCCATTACACGTCTTCATAAAATTGCAAATCTGATACATCAGAATCCAGGCACCTGGACTTGGTCCGGTTGGTTCTGGACAACGTTAACCGCTTGGGGATGGAAGATCCTATCCTTCCTAGGCATTGCCCTCGTCATAGTATTCAGTTGTTGTCTGTGCCTACAGTGTGGGCCAGCGATTTGTGGACTGTGTGCCACATCATGCATTGAACATTCCAGTTTTTTCTCAAAACGTGAAAGAAAGAAAGATGAGCGAATAATGTTACAAGAACAGACTGATCGATTCATGAGGATCGATATATCATGAAGGGTCCGTAGGGAACAAGGAGGGAATGAGGAAATATAAATTTTATGGTCAAGTAATGTTCCCTAGCGTGTACCCCACCGACTCCATGTACCAGCTTAAAGTGCATGTAACTTCCCTCCTGTGCCAGCTATGAAGACGCAAATACATTTGCGTCCACCGTTAACATGTCCTCTTTCAGACTCACTCTGAATGGGTTGAATAGTCCGTTCCTAAGTATGCCATGCCAACGTCTTTTTGTAGTGTACTCTACACGTTTTTCAGCTCTGGCAAAGTAGGCCCTGAATTTCTGCCATCGAGCCTTTTTTTCGTTGCTTTCTGACTCAGAAAAGCATCAGCCCAGGCAGCCTCTGTATTCATGACCTCTGTCCTACTCCCTGTGCGGCCCACGGCGTTTAGCTCAGCCTGCTGCCTGCCAAGACTGACTACAACCTTCGAATTATCTGTTCCGCTCCTCGAAAATACATTCCTGCCTACTAGTTTAAGTAAACATTCTCCCAGCTGCAGAGCACGAGGGCTGGCCTACTGTCTCCATGCAAGTAATTCATAGCCTCTGTTACCATGCTCCCTGAGAAGGCCCATGCCCCCACGCTTCTCATGCAGACACTTAGGCGCTCATACACGCACTCTCAGTCAGTATAGAATAGTTTCTGCCCCAGAGACCTTTCCCTCTAGATAATATGGTTCCCAAACATCAGATATCAGATATGATAGAAGTACGAGTTGATCTGACATGCCAGACTTCTGTCTCTTTCCGCTAGTGTAAATGTCAAGTCCCCTGCTCCCTCCAGTTTCCACGTCAATCACACGTCATGCAGCTGCGCGCGCATCCAAGCTTCAGATTTCTGCTGACATTGCAACATTTTGCTTTGTGCCACCCCCTTTGTGACACCTACCTGTGACGTTTCTAGCGCACACCTCTAGTTCACGCCTAGTCCACGCCTTCTGATTACGTACTAGCAACACGTGAATGATGTTATCTTGTTTCTCTCAGCTGTTACGCCTACTATATTGCTTTCTATGACATGAATTAAGTATATAAGCTATGTATTGTCAATAAAATATTGCTCTATCCCTTCCTGGACCCTGTGTGGTGCCAGGAATCTGATATCCCGTTCCGGAACGATTCCTTTTTAAGGAATAAAACCCCTAAGAACTCTAACACCACGGACTCTGTTTTCTTTCTTTCCGATTGAGTTATTATTGATTAAGTACTTACCTGCATAGAAATTAAGATGGTAAATTAAATATTTACGACAATTTGGAAATCGACAATGAAGCCGAGGTATCATTGGAAGCCACTCCTCCTGATGATCATTCATTGTCTTCCACATCCCTAGCAAGGAAAAGATCAAGGGGGGTGTCTACATCTTCTTCAAGCCCACCTCGTTCTGATGCAAGTGATCTGTCTTGGGAACCACAACTGCGGTCTGACAGTGAGGCACACCATGATCTGACACCGGTACCTAAGCGTAAAAGGAAGGTCGTCCAAAAACTCAAACCTATGGAGTGTGATGAGGCTCAACAAGAAGTGACAGATACTGCTGGTGATGAAGCCTCTCACAATGACGACGAGCCAGTCATCACAAAGGTCACTGCAGCCCCACCGGGCATGCAGCAAAGAGACATTTTGACCCTATCCCGAGAAGCTGCTGAGCGTGATGATGATGTCGGCGAGGAGGCAATGGAAATGGAATCATTAGATTTGGAGTTAAGTAGTACACCAAAACCTACCGCTTCCATATTTCTTCCTCGCAAGAAGGTACCCACCTCGTCCTCGACCTCAATTCGTGGTGGTGAAAGTGCAAAACGTACTGAAGTTCGGCAATCCACATCCTCCACTTCATCTGGCATTAGCAGCAGGACCACCACCACCAGTATCGCCGCCTCCTCCGGCCCCCGAAGACATTTCAAGTCTCCAGTTTGGGACTTCTTTAGTGTTTGCCCAAAAAATGAAAACGTAGCCATTTGTAGCATTTGTAAGCTTCGAGTTAGTCGTGGTAAGTTGGGTTCCAACTATGGTACCGGAGGCCAGAGAGGTCATCTTAGGAGAACGCACAATGTCCAATGGTTTGCGCACCTACACACGATCAAGGAAGCCGCAATTGCACACAATGAAAACGTTGTTTTTTCATCTGGTGATGACGAGGAGGTAGAAGACGATTCAAACACTTCACTTACACCCAGTTCCCCTGTCAGCAGCACACCCCATGGGAGCCACACTAAGAGTGTGGGAGAGAGTGAGACATCAATGCGGAAAAGTTCATCAGCGAGCGTAACTGGGTCGAAGAGATCATCATCATCCCGTAAATCCTTGGTCCAGGGCAACATTAAAAAGATGTTGTTTACAGAAGCGCAATATGAACGCAACCACCCAATGACCCGTCTGTATAACACTAAGCTGGCTAAAATGCTAGCTCTAGACCTTCTCCCTTTTTCTTTTGTAGAAGGGGTTGGTTTTCTAGAATTAGTGACAGCGCTCTGCCCTAAATGGAAGGTTCCTAGCCGGTTCTATTTTGCCCGAGTTGCGGTTCCAGCACTACATGAAGATGTTCTGAAGGTGATTGGGGCAGCTTTGCAGAAGAGTGCTGTTCACACTATACATCTGACAACAGACATGTGGACCAGTGGCGCAGGCGCTGATTACATGTGCATCACTGCACACTGGGTCTCTTTTTCAGGGGCTAAAGCAAAGCTAAACTCAGGTGTTGACACTAACATTGTTTTTAAAGGTGCTCGGAAACATGCAACACTAGCCATGTTTGGTTTGGAGAAACGTCACACAGCAGAAAACATTTTGGATGTCTTTAACACAAAGGTCCTTAACTGTCTGTCCCCACTAAAACGCAAGGTTGGTTATGTTTCCACGGACAATGGCGCCAATATAGTTAAGGCCATGAGGGACGGTTACTATTTCAGAGTGCCGTGTTTGGCGCACTGTATAAACCTGGTTGTCCAAAAATTCTTGGGTAATAAAGGCAGTGCAGCGTACAGTGTATTGGAGACCTGCCGAAAAATGTGCAAGCATTTCAGGCATTCTTTTAAGGCCCGGAAGCAGCTGAGGAGCCTGCTATATCAACGTCAAATGCCAGTGAAAGCACTCATCCAGGAGGTGGTAACACGTTGGAACTCAACCTTCTACATGCTTGAGCGTCTGTATGAGCAGTATACGGAACTCGATCAATATTTCTTGAAAGAGGGTATAGAGGAGCTGAGGATGGGTGGGCCGCAATGGAACATAGTTGAAAGCCTGACACGCATGCTTCGTCCTTTTGAGTTCTTCACGCGTGCAGTCAGCAAGGAGGACTCTAATTTGGGAAAAGCTATCCCATTGTTGTACATGCTGGAGGACCAACTGAAGGAGGTGTGTTCTGTGTTTGGAAAAGATGACAAAAACCAAGACTCTTTGCTTCTGGCTGAGCAATTATTAGAGCTCCTACAAGGTGATGAACGTCTTAAAAAGATCCACTCAGAACAGCATTACATTTGTGCTACTATTCTGGATCCACGCTACAAAAAGGCGCTGGCAGGCCAAGCATTCTTTCCTTTTGATGATGAACATGTTCTAAAGTACAAACGTTGGCTAGCCTTGTCAGCCAAGAAGTTTGAAACAGAACGGCTGGAAATTGAAGGAAATGGCAGTACATCAGCAGGCCATCCCCAGTCAAAACAATCCACTTCTGCACCTGTGGCTGTGGCACAAGTGACCTCTCAGCCGTTAAAGACACCGGCAACCGGATCATCTGCACGAAAGACAACAGAAACATTGGAGGCTGAAGAGGATTGGCTAGCTCTGCGTGGGTTTGGTTCTCAAAAGGTCAGAGGCACAGCAAGAGCTAAGCAAAGTGGAGGAACCTTGGATGAGGACCTTGAGTCGATGGTGAAGGACTATCTGAATGACTCAACAGAGGTCTATGTTAATTCTGACCCATTGGCGTATTGGCATGGGAAAAAAGAATTGTGGCCACAGCTCACCAACCTGGCTTTAAACTACTTGTCTTGCCCACTCGCAAGCGTGTCTTCTGAACGGGTTTTCAGTGCGGCTGGTGGGATTGTAACTCCCAAACGGAGCCGCCTCTCACCCAAAAATGTGGAGAGGTTAACAATGATCAAGATGAATCAGCACCTCATACCACCAGATTTCAGAGTACGAGAGAGCGTGCCGGATGAAGAGGAGGTGGCCAGCAACATAGATGAGGGAATTTCTACTCTGTCAGGTGACACTGAGCTCTCCCTGCCTGAATTCGCAGAGTATGATGACGAAGCCTTATTCTTATTCCTGGACCGTGATACCGACTTCGAGCCCTGAAAATGAGACAACGAATCAATAACTTTCTTTTTCATCCTTATTCACTTTTATTCCTGTGTGTCTGTCTTTCTTTGTTGTGCACAGTTAATATAATTCAAACTTTAATCAGATAATCACAAAAACAAGCCCATCAGCAGAACTGTCTTCACTTGTTTGCTAATTTATTTGAAGGTGCCGCAGTCTGCATTCCTCAGGTTCACAAGTTCAGAAGAACATGCTCCTCTTTCCTCCTCCTCCAGACTCCTATTTCCATCAAAGCAGAGGGCTGGTTTACGCCCAATGAAGAAAGACGCAGCACTTGTGGGGGTGTTGTTCTACCTCTTTGCAGGTGAGTTGACGGGTCTGGGGCCATTGCTGGGAAGCACTAAAAGTGGTTTGGACCAAATCCGAGGCGGAAAATTTTTTGTGTTTTTGATGACTTGCTTGCCTTTGAGGTGCTCTTAGGGGGGGTTCCGTCTGTTTGTGGGTGAGTTTCGTGGTCTGGGAGCATTGCTGGGACACTCTAATCTTGATTGCATTTGCTTTTCAGGAAATCCGTCGTGCCAACCCCGACTTATGGCCTAGCTACGCAGCGCGTTTGGACCGAAGGCCCAGAAATATTGCAAGTATGAGATTTTGCTTTTGGCCTGTTTGGGGGTGTTATGCTTCTTGGCGGGTGGGTTGCCGGGTCTTGGGGCATTCCTGGGAAGGTCTAATACCGGGTAGAAGTGGTTGGGACAAAATCCAGGCCGATTCTTTTTTTGGCTATTTCTGACATTTTGCTCTATGTAGCGTTTTCGGGGGTCCTGTTTGGGGGGCTTCCTGGTGTTTGTGGGTGAGTTTCGTGGTCTGGGAGCACTGCTGGGACACTCTAATCTTGATTGCATTGGCTTTTCAGGAAATCCGTCGTGCCAACCCCGACTTATGGCCTAGCTACGCAGCGCGTTTGGACCGAAGGCCCAGAAATATTGCAAGTATGAGATTTTGCTTTTGGCCTGTTTGGGGGTGTTATGCTTCTTGGCGGGTGGGTTGCCGGGTCTTGGGGCATTCCTGGGAAGGTCTAATACCGGGTAGAAGTGGTTGGGACAAAATCCAGGCCGATTTTTTTTTGGGCTATTTCTGACATTTTGCTCTATGTAGCGTTTTCGGGGGTCCTGTTTGGGGGGCTTCCTGGTGTTTGTGGGTGAGTTTCGTGGTCTGGGAGCACTGCTGGGACACTCTAATCTTGATTGCATTTGCTTTTCAGGAAATCCGTCGTGGCAACCCCGACTTATGGCCTAGCTACGCAGTGCGTTTGGACCGAAGGCCCAGAAATATTGCAAGTATGAGATTTTGCTTTTGGCCTGTTTGGGGGTGTTATGCTTCTTGGCGGGTGGGTTGACGGGTCTTGGGGCATTCCTGGGAAGGTGTAATACCGGGTAGAAGTGGTTGGGACAAAATCCAGGCCGATTTTTTTTTTGGCTATTTCTGACATTTTGCTCTATGTAGCGTTTTCGGGGGCCTGTTTGAGGGGCTTCCTGGTGTTTGTGGGTGAGTTTCGTGGTCTGGGAGCACTGCTGGGACACTCTAATCTTGATTGCATTTGCTTTTCAGGAAATCCGTCGTGCCAACCCCGACTTATGGCCTAGCTACGCAGCGCGTTTGGACCGAAGGCCCAGAAATATTGCAAGTATGAGATTTTGCTTTTGGCCTGTTTGGGGGTGTTATGCTTCTTGGCGGGTGGGTTGCCGGGTCTTGGGGCATTCCTGGGAAGGTCTAATACCGGGTAGAAGTGGTTGGGACAAAATCCAGGCCGATTTTTTTTTTGGCTATTTCTGACATTTTCCTCTATGTAGCGTTTTCGGGGGCCTGTTTGGGGGGCTTCCTGGTGTTTGTGGGTGAGTTTCGTGGTCTGGGAGCACTGCTGGCTATATATACTTTACTTTGCAAGAGGTTTGAAGCAAATCCATGGTGGCAGAGGGGACTTAGGGCCTAGCTGCAGAGCGCGCGCGGAGTGATTTGGGAAATTTGTGAAAAATTGACTAAGTCCCCATTTTTGTACTTTTGCTCTTTGGCTGTTTGGGGGTCTTCTACTCGTTTTCTCCTGGGTTGACGGCTCTGGGGCCATTGCTGGGAAGCTCTAATACCGGATAAAAGTGTTTTGGACCAAATCCCAGGCGGAATTTTTTTTGTGTTTTTGATGACTTGCTTGCCTTTGAGGTGCTCTTAGGGGGGGTTCCGTCTGTTTGTGGGTGAGTTTCGTGGTCTGGGAGCATTGCTGGGACACTCTAATCTTGATTGCATTTGCTTTTCAGGAAATCCGTCGTGCCAACCCCGACTTATGGCCTAGCTACGCAGCGCGTTTGGACCGAAGGCCCAGAAATATTGCAAGTATGAGATTTTGCTTTTGGCCTGTTTGGGGGTGTTATGCTTCTTGGCGGGTGGGTTGCCGGGTCTTGGGGCATTCCTGGGAAGGTCTAATACCGGGTAGAAGTGGTTGGGACAAAATCCGCGCGGAAAAGCCTTTAGTTTTGGCACTTTTTGTAACTTAGGGTTCGTTAGGGTTAGCCCTAGCAGCAGGATTGCATGTGTTTCGGGGTGTTCTAGATTTTTCCAACTGAGTTCTGGGGTCTTAGAGCACTCGTGAGAATGTGTAATTTTGGTTGCAAGTCATTTGAAGAAAATCCATGGTGGGAAAGGGGGGATTTGGCATAGTTAAAGAAAGCCTTTGCCACTATTCTTAACTTAGGGTTCGTTAGGGTTAGCAGTATTTCTATTGCATGTGTTTGAGTGGGGGGGATTTCGAGTCTTGGAGCGATGCTGGCTATGGCTACTTTTGCTTGGTTGCTTGCAAGTGGTTTGAATGCAATCCACGGTGGGTAATGGGTAATTAGGAAGGGGGTACTTCGGCCTACTTTTACTTTCAAAGTAAGTTTTGTCACCAGTTTTCTGCTAGGCCTCGTTTTTTGAGATTTGATTGGGGGTCTTCTACATTTTTGCGACTGGCTTTAGTAAGGGTCTGGGTGGGAGCACTGCTAGGAAGATCTAATTTTGTTCTAAAACACAGTTTACAGTACACCTAGCTTGAGGGGCAAGATCCGCTACATTAATTTGCCCATACTTATTTATCCTTCAAAAGGTGACTCAGAGTACGCACTTTCAAAAATATTGTACTGTCTACTAGGAAAATCAAATGGTGACTTTTTGCACTCCACAGCCTACATACCTTATATTTATTTATCAGTGGTGTTGTAATATTATATCACTTCCTGTTTTTCGTTGAATAATTACAGGCCGGGTTTCAGTCTCTGCAATGGGGAAAAAAGGATGGAGTCAGGCTTCACAGTAGCGAGCCACAATTCAGCATCAGGCAGGCAGTGGACAGGGTGTCTTCTGGTGACCAACATCGATGGACGAAGCGTCGGCTGCAATGGAGGAGTGCCGCTAATAGGAGGATTTTTTTTCTGCAGGCAACTTACTTACCACTTCCAACAGGACCACTACAACCACATAGATACAGTATCCCTTGCCTTTTTCTCTGACTGTGACTGCATTTCTTGGCTCTCTCTCGGCTTCTACATTGATCCCTTAACACATCACTTAGTCCACTCCACTATCACATCTGCACCACACATAGTCATTTGTAAGTGCTCCTACGTAATTCGCAAGTCGCAGCACGCCCCAGGCCGTAGAGGACTGGGATGGCCCCAATGATGAAGCATGTCACCAAGGGGCAACCCTGGTGAGTGAGGGGACACCTAGAAAAAAAGCAATTTCTCCTTTTCTATCTACTATACCTTCCAGACCAACCCCACTGAGTGTTGTTGTGAATGGATTTATAGTGACCAGCAAGGCTCTCGGGTATCTGGCTACAGAGACCTTATGTTGAATATCGTTATCAATAATTTACACATAGGCCCTTTACTTTTGCATTCTTTCTTCCACAGTTGTCGAATGTACTACTTACTTTTCACTGACATGCATGCAGTAGTGCATGCACTTTCAAAGATTGATGGATAGGTTTGTACCCAAAGAATTGTTTATGTTCAATTGTTTGTCTATGCTGTGCTTTTTTTTACAGGGTGTCTTCTGGTGACCAACATCGATGGACGAAGCGTCGGCTGCAATGGAGGAGTGCCGCTAATAGGAGGATTTTTTTTCTGCAGGCAACTTACTTACCACTTCCAACAGGACCACTACAACCACATAGATACAGTATCCCTTGCCTTTTTCTCTGACTGTGACTGCATTTCTTGGCTCTCTCTAGGCTTCTAAATTGATCCCTTAACACATCACTTAGTCCACTCCACTATCACATCTGCACCACACATAGTCATTTGTAAGTGCTCCTACGTAATTCGCAAGTCGCAGCACGCCCCAGGCCGTAGAGGACTGGGATGGCCCCAATGATGAAGCATGTCACCAAGGGGCAACCCTGGTGAGTGAGGGGACACCTAGAAAAAAAGCAATTTCTCCTTTTCTATCTACTATACCTTCTGTCAGGTTACGCAGCCCCTAAGCGCCTACCGTACTATGAAACTACATTTCCCATGAGTAGGCGGGAGACTTGCAGGAAGTTTATCTGGGGAACAGACGCGCTTCCTGTTGCGCGTTATTCTGGTTTCTGTTCTGCACCGGCATGAGAGCGGACGCTCTGCATGCTTTTCTATCGTGTCTCCTGTGGACTATCACCTTCCCCCCCCCCCCCCCCCCCCCCCCCCTGAGGCTCAGTGGGGAGCGCTTCCGTGTTCTGTCCTTGGCGGTAGACGGACTTCACGTGTCTTCAGGTAAAGCCGCTCTAAACTCTTCGGCCGCCCGTGCGGTCAGCTGATTACTGCCTGAACGGATTGTTAAGGGAGGTTCTGTGACTGTTTTCTAACAGAATTCTACCTTTGCTGAATTCCTGTTTGGTTGAATTGTGTGTGGCGGAGCACAGTGGCGGTCTATACCACGTGTTAGCGTTCACATCGGGGATCGTTTTTGTACTATTAAAACGGAGCGCGGTAGTAAGGACAACTACGCGTCTCCGTTGTATAACTGTGTATTTCAAAGGACCTCCATAACTGGGCATGTAGTGAGGTAACTACAGGCTACCCCAGTTCTCTTTGTGTAGTGCACCGTGGGGTGTGTTGTTGGCAGAATTCAGTGGTGGTCGCAACTACGTTTTTCTGTTTGACCTTCACCAAAGATTCTCTACTGGGTCATTACTTAGAGAGCGCAGTGTTGTAGTTCTTGCTTCCTACACACTACCGTTTCCCTCTTCCTTTTTGTTGGACCATACATCTTTGCTTTGACTATTTGGAACCCCCTTTGTACATTGAGTCCTCTACCATGTTTGTGGTATGTTGTGAGTAGTGGGTTTGATGTCTTAGTATAACGCGAGTGTGTTTGGTGCGACAGGAGTGTGTTCGTTAACTATATGTTTATGTGTTTCGTAGGCCTTCCTCACAGATTGTGGCAGAAGGGCTATAGTATTTCCTATCCAAGGTCATGTTTTCTTGGTGCTCAGGTACTTGTCTACTTCCTTGGTTATTTAGTGAGACTATATGAGAGTAGCCTTGTATGTTAGGACAGCACTTCACTGATGCCTGTCTTGTCTTCTGTTACAGGTATCCTTTGCCTGCTGACCCTACCTTTACCCATCCCACATTTTTTATTTTAGTTTGTTATTTTTCTCCCCCGCCTAATGGCTCGAACACCCTGTGTTTACACTTCTGGGTGTTGGTGACATTTGGAGGTGGAACCATATTTGCATCGACTGGATCACGGGGAGTAAACCTGACACCTTCCAGACCAACCCCATTGAGTGTTGTTGTGAATGGATTTATAGTGACCAGCAAGGCTCTCGGGTATCTGGCTACAGAGACCTTATGTTGAATATCGTTATCAATAATTCCACACAGGCCCTGTACTGTCGCATTCTTTCTTTCCACAGTTGTCGAATGTACTACTTACTTTTCACTGACATGCATACAGTAGTGCATGCACTTTCAAAGATTGATGGATAGGTTTGTACCCAAAGATTTGTTTATGTTCACAATTTTTTGTCTATGCTGTGCTATTTTTTCTTGTCTCCCAAAACCTTTCCCAAAAACCCCCGTACCCATCCATTTTTCAAACCCTAACCCTCTTCCCCCGGGCTGTGTGGTTTTGATTGATGTGTGACTAAATTATTATTACAGCAATAAATCCACACACTTGCTGGGGAGGATAAGGTGATAGCAACAGGCTGGTGAAGAAATCCGAGGATATATTCTTACTCTGCTTGACAAAGAACCATTGCTAATGTGAAAGAACTTCAACCGAATTAGTAGTTATACTTTACCATTTGTTAGGCTACAATGTGGCACTGCTCTACTGTACTTCTGTCACCTGCTATATTCTCAGTTGTACCGTTGAATTGCTCAGGAGGACAAACCAGATTTCATTTTCTTTTTTTTCATAGGCATGCAACTGCCACTGTGTCACACCACTAGTACCACCGCTATGAGGAAATTTTATCCGACCAAGATTGCCAACCTTATTCGGTGTTTCCCGTGGAGCCAGCCCTGGGTCTAGCCCTACTTTCAAACACAAATTACAGGTAAGATAAGCGTTTGGTGGTTTGGGGGTATAATGGAGTATTAGTACGAGAGACGAGAGACTGAAGGTAGTACTACTAAAGTCCTAGGACTCTTGGATTCACTTCACTTAGTCTGTGAGAGGCACTTAGTGTTGAAAACATTTGGGCATTTACACTTAAAGGAAGAAAATGGAACTAAACTGTAAGGAAAACAGTCAACGTTAAACCCCCACCCACCAGGCAAGCAGTAAAAAACAGGTATGCTCAGATAAAGTTTGAAAAAGTATATTTATATCCCTAACAAAATAATCTCCCGCAAGACCCTCCCTAACCCCAACGATTGTCCTTCAAAAGTCCCCAAAAACCCAACTCCCAATTCCCACCCCCCAAAAGTCTCTAAAAAAGGGGCAAGGGACACTATGGGTGGATGCTGTTAACTTTTTGGGCCAGGGCATCATGCTCCTCGCGGAGCAAGGCGAGCTCCTGCTGAAGGCGGGACACCATCAGGGTAGTGCGGCGCAGGCGTGCCTTCACTGCCTTGCAGGTGCAATGCCTGTGAGAGGCAGCTGTTGGCCTTGCTGCTCGGCGGTGGCGTTTGCCTTTGGCAGCCCGGCTCAGTCTGGGTGGACCACTGTGCTGGGTGGCAGCCCGTGGGGCCACGGAGGCCGATGCAGACGACGTTGTTGTTGTTGTCGACTGCACACTTTCCTCGTCCTCCAGGGCCACCAGCCGCCGATATTCCGCAACAGTGGCCTCGATCCTCCGTTGCCGGGCCGCTCTAGCCAGCTCCTTCCTCCTTGTTCGTTTGGAAGGAGCATCTATATGAAGAAAGAAAGACATAGTCTGTAACCAATGCTCTTTAAGATTAACTCAATCATTCAGCAGAAATTTGTGTTGCAGTACAACTAGCAACTTGCAAGCGCATTACATAACTATTGAGGCCAGTATCTATCTAACCTCACACTTCTTCATCCTTGCTCTAACATTAGTGGGAGTTTAAGGAACAAATTCTACGAGCACTGTGGACTTCCATTGGAGTCGACTATGAAACTACACCAGTCTTATTCTTCTTCTTATCTCTTGTTTTGGAAAATTGGTACGTTATTTTCTGCAAGCCGGCATAATGCCAGCGCAGTAAACTTGCACCCGAGAAAAAGAGACGCACGCCATGAGGAGTGACCTAGACTTGCGTTGCGTTACTGTACCCGTCCGTACATGCAGGTGGTGAAGCTCTTACTTTTCTATTACGGGTGGCACTGAGAATACTCTGTTACAACTCAAGGGCTACTGCTTAATTAATTTAACTTTCACCCTACAGTGGAAATGAGTACTAGAAATGGAAAATTGAAGAAGATAAATAATCTGATTATCTATCACTTCACATGGGATGTTTTTGCTTATATATGGGATGACTTTAGGTGCTTTGCTTTTTATTGAGTGACCAGTGATACATCCACACATGAATGACTGAGTACTACTAAACTTATTAAGAGAGGTAGGGAGTGGCCACCGTAATAACCGGATCTATGCAGTGCTTGCAATACAAACTACTGCTACTATTTATGGTAGTATTTGGACAAAATTAAAAGTTCTTTTCCTTGCCTTTCCTACACTGGAACGGACGTGCGGGTGCAGTGTTACATGCTCTTCAAAGTTACACTTAGTTCATCCACTGACCGTCTACTCTCTCTAGATCATGGGTACTCACAAACTTTCTCTCAGGGGCTACATTTACAGTGTAGTTTGGGGCCGAGGGCCGCACTGGTGGGGGCGGAGTCAGAGGGGGCGGGGCTAAAGCAAAACGATAACTTGTGACCATGAGGTTGCACACAGGTCCCTGCAGCAGATGCCCTCATCCACTGAGCCACCAGACCCAGCATTTACATACATCTCTCTCCCTCCTGCTCTCCCTCCTGCCCTCCCTCCATCTCTCTCTCCCTCCTGCCCTCCCTCTCCCTCCCCCTCTGTCATCTCACTGTGTGTGTGTCTATCTGTGTCAGCCTTCAGCCCGGGTTGAGACCGCTTCCTCAACGCGCACACACAGACAACAACACCAAAGTACTTAACAGGTCTTTAAAAGACCATTAACATATTATTGAGGCTTTGTTTGTTGTAGCGCCCCTGCTTCTCCACCCTGACAATCACTGCTTGCCCGGCCCCACAGAGCAGAGGCTTTGTTCTATTTCACCTCTTTGTGGCCTTGCATCTCCACTCTGCTCTGTGGGGGCCGGGGGAGCAGTGATTGTCAGAGTGGAGATGCAGGGGCGCTAACAGGTGAAATACAAAAAAGCCTCTGCTCTGTGGGGGCCGGGGGAGCAGTGATTGTCTGCAAGGTCTGCGCACCGCCAAGGAAGGCTTGCCGGACCACCACCGGCCCGCGGGCCGTACTATGAGTACCCCTGCTCTAGATACACATATGCTATCTAAGAGTCAGATAGTAGCATGATCCAGGTATATGGACACATACAGTTTCTGTGTCACCCACCCAGGCTGTTGTCCTTCCACCCATCATTGCTTCATCATTCACCCAGCCATGCATCTCATATTCTTGCCTTCCCAGCTAGTCTTCAATCTCAATAAGTAAGGAATATATAAGAGCTTACCTCTGGCCGCCACCACCACCGTCTCAACTCTCACAGCCGTCGCCTCCTCCCCTGAAGAATCGCCCTCCGCCTCCGTGTCGAGCACCACCACCTCCACACTGGCCCCGCCACCAGATGTTCCACCTACAAAGTACATTTAAGAATGTTAGAATAAAGCACTCACTAGTCTTTGGTCTAGGAATGAAGACATGTGAAAACAATGTAATTTGTGACTGTCTACGTTAAAGTTAAAAAAAATGTCCCTTTTTCCAGGGAAGGTTGTCTTGCTGCACTTTTTGGCACAACTGATGAAGGCTGTTTTTTTAACACGCACCATTTTTCTCCACACAGACAGAAGATGGACTTCTAACAACAAGATCAAGTTGAAACCAGGTGTGAGCTCGGCTCGACCACAAGAAATGTCTTCAATTAATCGTCAGCACTAACCACTTTTCCATTATCAGTTAAACGTTTAGTTTTATTATGACTTCATTTTAATAAATGTGTTTACTTTTAATAAAGCTTTTAAACTTAAATACAATCTGTGTTTTTTGGTCCAGACTAGAGTGACTGAGCGAAAGGTTTTGCAATTTTTGCAAGCATGAGTCCAGATAGAACACTTCAAAAGACATTATGGACAATCCCAGAGGACTGCACTAAGTTGATAGAGCTATTGCTGACTAGAATCATGGGAGTTTCGCCAACCGTGCAATCTTAGTTAGCTACACAGACAGACTAATAAGAATAATCTAGTAATACCACAGGGAGTCATAGTAGAGGCAGGATAAGAATTTAGATACAGTCTACAAGAAGAGCAAAGACAATTTTGAAAAAAGTCAAATGAGGAACGCTAGGAAAAATAGGTACTAGTCTAAAATGAAAACTTACTGGGGCCAGCAGAGGAGCCCTCGCCTGCCCGATCCTGGCCCTGTTGAACAGCATCCGCCGCCTGCTGCTCCTGTGTCCTCCTCTCGCCCCTGGGGGGAGCTGACGTACAACATGAAAGAAAGAACAGAAAACATGGATGATTGTTGCTTGTCAATGTCAACCAAATCAAACATTTCAAAAGAACAATAACAAAATATTTCCGCGAAATTATATTGATTATGGTTACTTTTCATTTATTTGCGGACCTGTGACTTCGAAAGTCACGTAACTCACTAAACAAAGTACTGAAACGTTCACCTAGGACTGGCAGGCAGCAGTCCGCAGGCAAGACGCAAAGTGACAGACAAACTCCATTGTGATTTCAGTCAGATCAGTGACAACTCTAACAGTTGCCTGCTACATTACCAGTCATTTAAATAGTCAAACTATCAATCCACCGCCACTATTTTTCTTATTGTCAGGGGTACAAAGGAAGGGGCAGATTTAAGCCCTTGCGGCTCTTTTGCGCCGTTCTTGCGTGACTTTTGTGACGCAGCAGCTAAACAAAAAAGGGCGCCATGGTGCGGCGTATAATATTATAACAACGTGACGCATTTGGGAGATGCATCCCGTTATAAAGCCCTGCGCCATCAGGGGGCGTTCCGGCGCAAGGGAGGGCATTCCTGCGCTGGAACACATCCTAATAGTGGCTGAGGGAAATCTACAAAATATCAATCAGTCACCTTTCGGACAATGATGCGTCACACAAACCCTGCACCTGCTTGAAGCAGACGTACGGCTTGACCCAGCATTGGGGAGATAGGGTACCCCAGAGCATTGATGGAGCTGCGCCATCGTTGCGACGCAACTCCAGCAGTAAAGCTTCGGTGACGTTTTGGGCCCATGGTGCGCCGCATTGCAAATACGCCGCACCATGTTTGGTGGTGGTAGCGGGCCGCACAATTAATGGCGCATCCCTGCTACTTTGCAGGGATGCGACGGTAATTGCAATTCTGCCCCTTAGGGGCATACTTACTTACGCGTTCTGGTGCATCTCCAGAGATGCGCCAGATCAAATGCGTCACGCAAAACAACCCTTGCGACACGGCAGATGTGCCTCATTTACAATGCGGCGCGCCCTGGCGCAAGGGTAGGCACTTGCGTGACGCATCTCGTCACGTAAGAGCGGCGCATCGCTGGAGTCACGTCGCCAACGCAATGCAACTCCAGTAATGCTCAGGGCCACCCAATACTTAACATGCTGTGTCAGTCCTTTCGCCTGCTTCGAGCAGACATAAGGAATTGAATTGACGTAGCAGCGTCGCAGAAGTGCCTGCGTTAAATCTTGTAGATTTCACGCAGGCAATTTTGCGAGGCGCACAGCCACTGGACCGCCCACCCTGCGTACTAGGAACGCACCCATTGTGGTGCAGGCCCATGGCTTTATAACGTGACGCATCTCCCTAGATGCGTCATGCTGTAAATGACTCGCAGGGATGCGGCACGTTTACGCCGCTGTTGCGTCACGCAAGGCAACGTAAACGTGGCGCAAGGGGCTTGTAAATGTAATCTGCCCCCTAGTGTCTAGCATTACGCAGTTCTGTAAAGTACACTCATACATAATAGTTACTCAGGCCAATGAGACCACGAAATAGAAAACAAATAAGCATAGTAGCAACGCCACTGAGAAGGAGAGCAGTGCACCTGAAATGCACAGAAGATTTTGAAATATAATTTAACTACAATGTAATCGTCATCAGCGGCATTATTGGCTTGCTCCATGTAAAAAACAAATATTTGCAATACAACAACACAGAGCAGGAGAAAACATCATAGTAGTGAGTGATTAAATGGCTACTACTACTCACCAAGCCCGGGGATCTCCAAGCCGAGCTGGTCCAGCAGGTCGCGCTCGCGGTCCAGGAGGTCCGTCCAGCGATGGGTGACCTGGCTGTAGGTGCGCTGGACCCCGTAGAGGTGGGATATGGCCCAGCACACCTTCTCCCACCGCTTCCGGCGCTCCCGCATGTTGTAGCCGCCGGCCGCGATCCTGCCGCCTCCCGCGATGGTCCTGGGCAGGCGGCGCTGGACGAAGTAGACCAGCGCGCCCACTTCCTCCGGGCTGAATATCTCCCGTCGCGTCACCTGCTCCCCCCTCAATCTCCCGCATGCTGTCCTGCCACTGGGTCCAGCACTACTCCCCGCCGCCGCTGCGGCCCTCAAGTGCCTGGGCAGCTTCACGGCGCCTGGCTTGACCATGGTCTGGGCAGGTAAGGTAGGAAGAAGTAGAAAATTAAGAAAGAATAGGATAGGGAAGAAGAAAAGAAAAGAGTTTAAAAAAGTAGTTTAAAAGTAAAGAAAAATAGCAGAAAAGACAAAAATATACAGCTAGGAAAAGAGAGGGATAGATAAGAAGCAAAATCGTAAAAAAAAAACTGAAAACAAGCAAAGGATGGCAAAGATACCAAGAGGATTAAACACCATGCCCAGACACAGGAAATGAATGAAAAACAAGATGGCCGGCGCCCGTTCACGAGCGCGAAAGTAAGTTCGCGCGAGATTTTCCTCGCGATCTCGTGCGAACCTCTAGATTTCCCGCGCGATCTCGTGCGAACCTCTACTCGCAATGCGCTTACTGCGCGAGATTATACATAGCGGGCGGAAACGGAAATACGTCACGCAAACAAAATGGCCGCGCCCGTACTCGACCTTGGGGTAAATTCGCGTGTTGCGCTGCAAGCGGCTCGCGAATACTGCAAAAAAACCCGCGAAACAACAAGCCGCAAAAAAATAAAATGCTCATTCGCACGAATTGGCGGCTTCCGCGGTCGGTTTCGCACGACGCCGCGCCCCGCGAATAGCGCGAAAAAAACCGAAAAACGATTTCAGCAAAAGCAAAAGCAATGAGCAGGTGCAAAAGGTCAACCTCATGATTTGTAACGATTCTTTGTAGTGCTTCCTGAGGGGGCCCTCCAGAATTCGGTTGCCTGCTTGCAACTATTGTGTGACCCTGCTCTGACCTTAACTGTATGCCACAAAGGTCCTGATTTACAGCTAAAGGAGCAGACAAGCAGGTGCCAGGCTGGAACTTTAAATTCTTTCAGTGACACATTAATTAGCCCCTAATTCATTATTGTCAGTTGGGGCAGGGCAGGTGTTGTTAATAAACTAACCCCAAATTAATTCATGTCAGTTCAAGCAGGGCAGGTGGGCTTGCTTTTCCCCCCCATCTTCTACAGTGATGATGAACCAGAGGGTGGCATTGATGTAACAGAGGGTGGCATGGGTCAAAGAGAGGGTGCCAGTGGTAAAACAGAGGGTGCTGGGAGGCTGTGATGATGAACCAGACGTAGAAACAACATAGTCGCGACCGTTGCGAGCCGACAAGTAAGTTCGCAATTGCGAACTAGTACCAAATCCTCGCGAACTGGCAGAAACAATTGCGAACACACAAAAAAAAAAAAATCCGCAAATTCGCGGGAATTCGCGGATTTTGCGGATTGCGAGTTCGCAAATCCGCAAAATTCGCGAACGCGAGATCCGCAAAATTCGCCCATCCCTAGTAACAACATGCAAGATATCTACAAAGGAAACTATGTATATTAAATTATAGACTCTGCATTGATACCTACATGTTGGTACATAAATAAATAAAAAAAAAACAACAAAAAGAACAATTAATAAACATACAATTTTTAAAAGTGATTATTTTTTCCCAATAGTACGCTCTCAGGAGCGCTCCCAGGAGCGCTCCCCGGTGCGCGTACCGGGCGCTTCCCCCGCGAAAATCGTTTTTTGTTTTTTTTAAGACCCCGCGGGGCCCTTTAATGGCCCCCATATCAAACCTAGGGGGTCAGGGGGGTCTACTCTGCCCCCTTATGGTCAATTCCCCCCTTTGTTTTTGCCACCTCTTGTGTCTCGATTTTACCGAGACACAAGATGGCGGCCGCTCCGGACTGTTTAGAATGTTTACAGACACCCGAGAGCCAATCAGCTTTCTGCGCGCAAGTCGCATGGCGCGCCCGGTGCGCTCCCCGGTGCGCGTACCGGAGCGCGCCTATAGATATATATATTTTTTTGAACCTAAATTACTCAAAATCCACTGGAGCACATATCTTGAGACATAGCAAAGGCACATCGGGCTACCAGTCCCTACAATTTTGCCAAGTTTGGTGGAAATCCATTCAGCCGTTCGGGCTAAAAGTGAAATCGACCACCCTATGGAAATTAACATGGGGAAAACGCGTTTTGGGACCCCCCTTTTATCTCGGCCCCCGCTTGACGAATCCCCCCCAAACTTTCAAGGAAGGACCGGTGCTCGAAGAGGCCATTTTGAGGACATTTTCAAGCAGATTCGTCAACCGGTGCCAAAGTTATTCCAAATAGAATTTTGAGATTTAACATTGAAAAAAATCCTAACTATAACTACCTACTGGCAACCGCCAGTAGGTAATATATATATATATATATATATATATATATATATATATATATATATATATATATATATATATATATATATATATATATATATATATATATAGGACCTTGGCCCACCTCCGTGCTCGGGAGGAGATGAGGCGGTGTTGAAGTCACTGACTCTGCGCTGGGCAAGATGTACTGCCAGACTTGCCCCCGCCAAATGGATCACCAGGACTCCGGGGTTGATGCGGTCTGGGGAGCTGAGGAGACATCGGCGTTGGAGCCACAAGGTGTTTAATATCCCGCATATTGTTTCGACTACCCCCACATTGCCGACCAGAAGAAAACAAAGAACTCTGGGACATGTAGTATTGACGCATTAGGCATCCTACAGTTGGATAATGGAATGGTACATACATGGGGGGCGGAGTTGATTATCACCTATCATGATGGGGCAGGACATTTAAATCCATGATGGCGCTTTCATCTTGCAAACACCCCTGGCTCTGAGGAAGGCAAATTCTATGCCGAAATACATTCACCTAACAATCTGGTGTGTTTCCCAATAAAGATGCCTCAACTGTCTCCCCTAACGTGGCCTTTTCTCTTTCTTTGGAGGAGGTTCTGTGGATATTGTCAGCGCGTGTGCCAGAGATTCGCTTCAAGAGGCCCCCGCATCATGAAGTTGGACTTGGTCTCACTGACTTCTGCTTCGGTGGAGAGTTTGTTGTGTCCAGGTGACTGGGAGGACATTGGCCCACCTCCGGGCTCAGGAGGAGATTAGCAGTGTTGAAGTCACTGACTCCGTGCTGGGCGAGATGGACTGCCAGACTTGCCCCGCCAAATGGATCACCGGGACTCAGTGGTTGAGGCGGTCTGGGGAGCTGAGGAGATATCGACGTTGAAGAAACAAGTTGTTTAATTTCCTGCATATTGTTTTGACTAACCCCG
>NW_028242361.1:0-86011 GCF_964263255.1 Lissotriton vulgaris
ATCCACCTACAAATGTGAACTGACGTTCAAAAATAAAACATTTGAAAACGGACCATTTTCCACATTTCTGAAGCATGACGTAATGGGGGGGTGTTATCTCTTTTGTCGAAAATCAGCCGTTTTTGCTCGAACATTAAATGCCTCCAAATGGTATTTAATTAACTTCCCGAGCCCCTGGAAGCATGAAAATCACTTTAAACATGCTAATTTTAGCTCTAACACTGATGATCCACCTACAAATGTGAACTGACGTTCAAAAATAAAACATTTGAAAACGGACCATTTTCCACATTTCTGAAGCATGACGTAATGGGGGGGTGTTATCTCTTTTGTCGAAAATCAGCCGTTTTTGCTCGAACATTAAATGCCTCCAAATGGTATTTAATTAACTTCCCGGGGTGAAGAAACCCTTTTTGAGAACTCAGAGTGAGTAAATTGGCCATTTTCATGCACTTTTAACCATTCCATAAATCTTGTGTTTTGGGCCCCAAGAAGCATGAAAATCACTTTAAACATGCTAATTTTAGCTCTAACACTGATGATCCACCTACAAATGTGAACTGACGTTCAAAAATAAAACATTTGAAAACGGACCATTTTCCACATTTCTGAAGTATGACGTAATGGGGGGGTGTTATCTCTTTTGTCGAAAATCAGCCGTTTTTGCTCGAACATTAAATGCCTCCAAATGGTATTTAATTAACTTCCCGGGGTGAAGAAACCCTTTTTGAGAACTCAGAGTGAGTAAATTGGCCATTTTCATGCACTTTTATCCATTCCATAAATCTTGTGTTTTGGGCCCCTGGAAGCATGAAAATCACTTTAAACATGCTAATTTTAGCTCTAACACTGATGATCCACCTACAAATGTGAACTGACGTTCAAAAATAAAACATTTGAAAACGGACCATTTTCCACATTTCTGAAGCATGACGTAATGGGGGGGGTGTTATCTCTTTTGTCGAAAATCAGCCGTTTTTGCTCGAACATTAAATGCCTCCAAATGGTATTTAATTAATTTCCCGAGCCCCTGGAAGCATGAAAATCACTTTAAACATGCTAATTTTAGCTCTAACACTGATGATCCACCTACAAATGTGAACTGACGTTCAAAAATAAAACATTTGAAAACGGACCATTTTCCACATTTCTGAAGCATGACGTAATGGGGGGGTGTTATCTCTTTTGTCGAAAATCAGCCGTTTTTGCTCGAACATTAAATGCCTCCAAATGGTATTTAATTAACTTCCCGAGCCCCTGGAAGCATGAAAATCACTTTAAACATGCTAATTTTAGCTCTAACACTGATGATCCACCTACAAATGTGAACTGACGTTCAAAAATAAAACATTTGAAAACGGACCATTTTCCACATTTCTGAAGCATGACGTAATGGGGGGGTGTTATCTCTTTTGTCGAAAATCAGCCGTTTTTGCTCGAACATTAAATGCCTCCAAATGGTATTTAATTAACTTCCCGGGGTGAAGAAACCCTTTTTGAGAACTCAGAGTGAGTAAATTGGCCATTTTCATGCACTTTTAACCATTCCATAAATCTTGTGTTTTGGGCCCCTGGAAGCATGAAAATCACTTTAAACATGCTAATTTTAGCTCTAACACTGATGATCCACCTACAAATGTGAACTGACGTTCAAAAATAAAACATTTGAAAACGGACCATTTTCCACATTTCTGAAGCATGACGTAATGGGGGGGTGTTATCTCTTTTGTCGAAAATCAGCCGTTTTTGCTCGAACATTAAATGCCTCCAAATGGTATTTAATTAACTTCCCGGGGTGAAGAAACCCTTTTTGAGAACTCAGAGTGAGTAAATTGGCCATTTTCATGCACTTTTAACCATTCCATAAATCTTGTGTTTTGGGCCCCTGGAAGCATGAAAATCACTTTAAACATGCTAATTTTAGCTCTAACACTGATGATCCACCTACAAATGTGAACTGACGTTCAAAAATAAAACATTTGAAAACGGACCATTTTCCACATTTCTGAAGCATGACGTAATGGGGGGGTGTTATCTCTTTTGTCGAAAATCAGCCGTTTTTGCTCGAACATTAAATGCCTCCAAATGGTATTTAATTAACTTCCCGAGCCCCTGGAAGCATGAAAATCACTTTAAACATGCTAATTTTAGCTCTAACACTGATGATCCACCTACAAATGTGAACTGACGTTCAAAAATAAAACATTTGAAAACGGACCATTTTCCACATTTCTGAAGCATGACGTAATGGGGGGGTGTTATCTCTTTTGTCGAAAATCAGCCGTTTTTGCTCGAACATTAAATGCCTCCAAATGGTATTTAATTAACTTCCCGGGGTGAAGAAACCCTTTTTGAGAACTCAGAGTGAGTAAATTGGCCCTTTTCATGCACTTTTAACCATTCCATAAATCTTGTGTTTTGGGCCCCAAGAAGCATGAAAATCACTTTAAACATGCTAATTTTAGCTCTAACACTGATGATCCACCTACAAATGTGAACTGACGTTCAAAAATAAAACATTTGAAAACGGACCATTTTCCACATTTCTGAAGCATGACGTAATGGGGGGGTGTTATCTCTTTTGTCGAAAATCAGCCGTTTTTGCTCGAACATTAAATGCCTCCAAATGGTATTTAATTAACTTCCCGGGGTGAAGAAACCCTTTTTGAGAACTCAGAGTGAGTAAATTGGCCATTTTCATGCACTTTTAACCATTCCATAAATCTTGTGTTTTGGGCCCCTGGAAGCATGAAAATCACTTTAAACATGCTAATTTTAGCTCTAACACTGATGATCCACCTACAAATGTGAACTGACGTTCAAAAATAAAACATTTGAAAACGGACCATTTTCCACATTTCTGAAGCATGACGTAATGGGGGGGTGTTATCTCTTTTGTCGAAAATCAGCCGTTTTTGCTCGAACATTAAATGCCTCCAAATGGTATTTAATTAACTTCCCGGGGTGAAGAAACCCTTTTTGAGAACTCAGAGTGAGTAAATTGGCCATTTTCATGCACTTTTAACCATTCCAAAAATCTTGTGTTTTGGGCCCCTGGAAGCATGAAAATCACTTTAAACATGCTAATTTTAGCTCTAACACTGATGATCCACCTACAAATGTGAACTGACGTTCAAAAATAAAACATTTGAAAACGGACCATTTTCCACATTTCTGAAGCATGACGTAATGGGGGGGGTGTTATCTCTTTTGTCGAAAATCAGCCGTTTTTGCTCGAACATTAAATGCCTCCAAATGGTATTTAATTAACTTCCCGAGCCCCTGGAAGCATGAAAATCACTTTAAACATGCTAATTTTAGCTCTAACACTGATGATCCACCTACAAATGTGAACTGACGTTCAAAAATAAAACATTTGAAAACGGACCATTTTCCACATTTCTGAAGCATGACGTAATGGGGGGGTGTTATCTCTTTTGTCGAAAATCAGCCGTTTTTGCTCGAACATTAAATGCCTCCAAATGGTATTTAATTAACTTCCCGAGCCCCTGGAAGCATGAAAATCACTTTAAACATGCTAATTTTAGCTCTAACACTGATGATCCACCTACAAATGTGAACTGACGTTCAAAAATAAAACATTCGAAAACGGACCATTTTCCACATTTCTGAAGCATGACGTAATGGGGGGGTGTTATCTCTTTTGTCGAAAATCAGCCGTTTTTGCTCGAACATTAAATGCCTCCAAATGGTATTTAATTAACTTCCCGAGCCCCTGGAAGCATGAAAATCACTTTAAACATGCTAATTTTAGCTCTAACACTGATGATCCACCTACAAATGTGAACTGACGTTCAAAAATAAAACATTTGAAAACGGACCATTTTCCACATTTCTGAAGCATGACGTAATGGGGGGGTGTTATCTCTTTTGTCGAAAATCAGCCGTTTTTGCTCGAACATTAAATGCCTCCAAATGGTATTTAATTAACTTCCCGGGGTGAAGAAACCCTTTTTGAGAACTCAGAGTGAGTAAATTGGCCATTTTCATGCACTTTTAACCATTCCAAAAATCTTGTGTTTTGGGCCCCTGGAAGCATGAAAATCACTTTAAACATGCTAATTTTAGCTCTAACACTGATGATCCACCTACAAATGTGAACTGACGTTCAAAAATAAAACATTTGAAAACGGACCATTTTCCACATTTCTGAAGCATGACGTAATGGGGGGGTGTTATCTCTTTTGTCGAAAATCAGCCGTTTTTGCTCGAACATTAAATGCCTCCAAATGGTATTTAATTAACTTCCCGGGGTGAAGAAACCCTTTTTGAGAACTCAGAGTGAGTAAATTGGCCATTTTCATGCACTTTTAACCATTCCAAAAATCTTGTGTTTTGGGCCCCTGGAAGCATGAAAATCACTTTAAACATGCTAATTTTAGCTCTAACACTGATGATCCACCTACAAATGTGAACTGACGTTCAAAAATAAAACATTTGAAAACGGACCATTTTCCACATTTCTGAAGCATGACGTAATGGGGGGGGTGTTATCTCTTTTGTCGAAAATCAGCCGTTTTTGCTCGAACATTAAATGCCTCCAAATGGTATTTAATTAACTTCCCGAGCCCCTGGAAGCATGAAAATCACTTTAAACATGCTAATTTTAGCTCTAACACTGATGATCCACCTACAAATGTGAACTGACGTTCAAAAATAAAACATTTGAAAACGGACCATTTTCCACATTTCTGAAGCATGACGTAATGGGGGGGTGTTATCTCTTTTGTCGAAAATCAGCCGTTTTTGCTCGAACATTAAATGCCTCCAAATGGTATTTAATTAACTTCCCGAGCCCCTGGAAGCATGAAAATCACTTTAAACATGCTAATTTTAGCTCTAACACTGATGATCCACCTACAAATGTGAACTGACGTTCAAAAATAAAACATTCGAAAACGGACCATTTTCCACATTTCTGAAGCATGACGTAATGGGGGGGTGTTATCTCTTTTGTCGAAAATCAGCCGTTTTTGCTCGAACATTAAATGCCTCCAAATGGTATTTAATTAACTTCCCGAGCCCCTGGAAGCATGAAAATCACTTTAAACATGCTAATTTTAGCTCTAACACTGATGATCCACCTACAAATGTGAACTGACGTTCAAAAATAAAACATTTGAAAACGGACCATTTTCCACATTTCTGAAGCATGACGTAATGGGGGGGTGTTATCTCTTTTGTCGAAAATCAGCCGTTTTTGCTCGAACATTAAATGCCTCCAAATGGTATTTAATTAACTTCCCGGGGTGAAGAAACCCTTTTTGAGAACTCAGAGTGAGTAAATTGGCCATTTTCATGCACTTTTAACCATTCCAAAAATCTTGTGTTTTGGGCCCCTGGAAGCATGAAAATCACTTTAAACATGCTAATTTTAGCTCTAACACTGATGATCCACCTACAAATGTGAACTGACGTTCAAAAATAAAACATTTGAAAACGGACCATTTTCCACATTTCTGAAGCATGACGTAATGGGGGGGTGTTATCTCTTTTGTCGAAAATCAGCCGTTTTTGCTCGAACATTAAATGCCTCCAAATGGTATTTAATTAACTTCCCGGGGTGAAGAAACCCTTTTTGAGAACTCAGAGTGAGTAAATTGGCCATTTTCATGCACTTTTAACCATTCCAAAAATCTTGTGTTTTGGGCCCCTGGAAGCATGAAAATCACTTTAAACATGCTAATTTTAGCTCTAACACTGATGATCCACCTACAAATGTGAACTGACGTTCAAAAATAAAACATTTGAAAACGGACCATTTTCCACATTTCTGAAGCATGACGTAATGGGGGGGGTGTTATCTCTTTTGTCGAAAATCAGCCGTTTTTGCTCGAACATTAAATGCCTCCAAATGGTATTTAATTAACTTCCCGAGCCCCTGGAAGCATGAAAATCACTTTAAACATGCTAATTTTAGCTCTAACACTGATGATCCACCTACAAATGTGAACTGACGTTCAAAAATAAAACATTTGAAAACGGACCATTTTCCACATTTCTGAAGCATGACGTAATGGGGGGGTGTTATCTCTTTTGTCGAAAATCAGCCGTTTTTGCTCGAACATTAAATGCCTCCAAATGGTATTTAATTAACTTCCCGAGCCCCTGGAAGCATGAAAATCACTTTAAACATGCTAATTTTAGCTCTAACACTGATGATCCACCTACAAATGTGAACTGACGTTCAAAAATAAAACATTCGAAAACGGACCATTTTCCACATTTCTGAAGCATGACGTAATGGGGGGGTGTTATCTCTTTTGTCGAAAATCAGCCGTTTTTGCTCGAACATTAAATGCCTCCAAATGGTATTTAATTAACTTCCCGAGCCCCTGGAAGCATGAAAATCACTTTAAACATGCTAATTTTAGCTCTAACACTGATGATCCACCTACAAATGTGAACTGACGTTCAAAAATAAAACATTTGAAAACGGACCATTTTCCACATTTCTGAAGCATGACGTAATGGGGGGGTGTTATCTCTTTTGTCGAAAATCAGCCGTTTTTGCTCGAACATTAAATGCCTCCAAATGGTATTTAATTAACTTCCCGGGGTGAAGAAACCCTTTTTGAGAACTCATAGTGAGTAAATTGGCCATTTTCATGCACTTTTAACCATTCCATAAATCTTGTGTTTTGGGCCCCTGGAAGCATGAAAATCACTTTAAACATGCTAATTTTAGCTCTAACACTGATGATCCACCTACAAATGTGAACTGACGTTCAAAAATAAAACATTTGAAAACGGACCATTTTCCACATTTCTGAAGCATGACGTAATGGGGGGGTGTTATCTCTTTTGTCGAAAATCAGCCGTTTTTGCTCGAACATTAAATGCCTCCAAATGGTATTTAATTAACTTCCCGAGCCCCTGGAAGCATGAAAATCACTTTAAACATGCTAATTTTAGCTCTAACACTGATGATCCACCTACAAATGTGAACTGACGTTCAAAAATAAAACATTTGAAAACGGACCATTTTCCACATTTCTGAAGCATGACGTAATGGGGGGATGTTATCTCTTTTGTCGAAAATCAGCCGTTTTTGCTCGAACATTAAATGCCTCCAAATGGTATTTAATTAACTTCCCGAGCCCCTGGAAGCATGAAAATCACTTTAAACATGTTAATTTTAGCTCTAACACTGATGATCCACCTACAAATGTGAACTGACGTTCAAAAATAAAACATTTGAAAACGGACCATTTTCCACATTTCTGAAGCATGACGTAATGGGGGGGTGTTATCTCTTTTGTCGAAAATCAGCCGTTTTTGCTCTAACATTAAATGCCTCCAAATGGTATTTAATTAACTTCCCGGGGTGAAGAAACCCTTTTTGAGAACTCAGAGTGAGTAAATTGGCCATTTTCATGCACTTTTAACCATTCCATAAATCTTGTGTTTTGGGCCCCTGGAAGCATGAAAATCACTTTAAACATGCTAATTTTAGCTCTAACACTGATGATCCACCTACAAATGTGAACTGACGTTCAAAAATAAAACATTTGAAAACGGACCATTTTCCACATTTCTGAAGCATGACGTAATGGGGGGGTGTTAGATCTTTTGTCGAAATTCAGCCGTTTTTGCTCGAACATTAAATGCCTCCAAATGGTATTTAATTAACTTCCCGGGGTGAAGAAACCCTTTTTGAGAACTCAGAGTGAGTAAATTGGCCATTTTCATGCACTTTTAACCATTCCATAAATCTTGTGTTTTGGGCCCCTGGAAGCATGAAAATCACTTTAAACATGCTAATTTTAGCTCTAACACTGATGATCCACCTACAAATGTGAACTGACGTTCAAAAATAAAACATTTGAAAACGGACCATTTTCCACATTTCTGAAGCATGACGTAATGGGGGGGTGTTATCTCTTTTGTCGAAAATCAGCCGTTTTTGCTCGAACATTAAATGCCTCCAAATGGTATTTAATTAACTTCCCGGGGTGAAGAAACCCTTTTTGAGAACTCAGAGTGAGTAAATTGGCCATTTTCATGCACTTTTAACCATTCCATAAATCTTGTGTTTTGGGCCCCTGGAAGCATGAAAATCACTTTAAACATGCTAATTTTAGCTCTAACACTGATGATCCACCTACAAATGTGAACTGACGTTCAAAAATAAAACATTTGAAAACGGACCATTTTCCACATTTCTGAAGCATGACGTAATGGGGGGGTGTTATCTCTTTTGTCGAAAATCAGCCGTTTTTGCTCGAACATTAAATGCCTCCAAATGGTATTTAATTAACTTCCCGGGGTGAAAAAACCCTTTTTGAGAACTCAGAGTGAGTAAATTGGCCATTTTCATGCACTTTTAACCATTCCATAAATCTTGTGTTTTGGGCCCCTGGAAGCATGAAAATCACTTTAAACATGCTAATTTTAGCTCTAACACTGATGATCCACCTACAAATGTGAACTGACGTTCAAAAATAAAACATTTGAAAACGGACCATTTTCCACATTTCTGAAGCATGACGTAATGGGGGGGTGTTATCTCTTTTGTCGAAAATCAGCCGTTTTTGCTCGAACATTAAATGCCTCCAAATGGTATTTAATTAACTTCCCGGGGTGAAGAAACCCTTTTTGAGAACTCAGAGTGAGTAAATTGGCCATTTTCATGCACTTTTAACCATTCCATAAATCTTGTGTTTTGGGCCCCTGGAAGCATGAAAATCACTTTAAACATGATAATTTTAGCTCTAACACTGATGATCCACCTACAAATGTGAACTGACGTTCAAAAATAAAACATTTGAAAACGGACCATTTTCCACATTTCTGAAGCATGACGTAATGGGGGGGTGTTATCTCTTTTGTCGAAAATCAGCCGTTTTTGCTCGAACATTAAATGCCTCCAAATGGTATTTAATTAACTTCCCGAGCCCCTGGAAGCATGAAAATCACTTTAAACATGCTACTTTTAGCTCTAACACTGATGATCCACCTACAAATGTGAACTGACGTTCAAAAATAAAACATTTGAAAACGGACCATTTTCCACATTTCTGAAGCATGACGTAATGGGGGGGTGTTATCTCTTTTGTCGAAAATCAGCCGTTTTTGCTCGAACATTAAATGCCTCCAAATGGTATTTAATTAACTTCCCGGGGTGAAGAAACCCTTTTTGAGAACTCAGAGTGAGTAAATTGGCCATTTTCATGCACTTTTAACCATTCCATAAATCTTGTGTTTTGGGCCCCTGGAAGCATGAAAATCACTTTAAACATGCTAATTTTAGCTCTAACACTGATGATCCACCTACAAATGTGAACTGACGTTCAAAAATAAAACATTTGAAAACGGACCATTTTCCACATTTCTGAAGCATGACGTAATGGGGGGGTGTTATCTCTTTTGTCGAAAATCAGCCGTTTTTGCTCGAACATTAAATGCCTCCAAATGGTATTTAATTAATTTCCCGAGCCCCTGGAAGCATGAAAATCACTTTAAACATGCTAATTTTAGCTCTAACACTGATGATCCACCTACAAATGTGAACTGACGTTCAAAAATAAAACATTTGAAAACGGACCATTTTCCACATTTCTGAAGCATGACGTAATGGGGGGGTGTTATCTCTTTTGTCGAAAATCAGCCGTTTTTGCTCGAACATTAAATGCCTCCAAATGGTATTTAATTAACTTCCCGAGCCCCTGGAAGCATGAAAATCACTTTAAACATGCTAATTTTAGCTCTAACACTGATGATCCACCTACAAATGTGAACTGACGTTCAAAAATAAAACATTTGAAAACGGACCATTTTCCACATTTCTGAAGCATGACGTAATGGGGGGGTGTTATCTCTTTTGTCGAAAATCAGCCGTTTTTGCTCGAACATTAAATGCCTCCAAATGGTATTTAATTAACTTCCCGGGGTGAAGAAACCCTTTTTGAGAACTCAGAGTGAGTAAATTGGCCATTTTCATGCACTTTTAACCATTCCATAAATCTTGTGTTTTGGGCCCCTGGAAGCATGAAAATCACTTTAAACATGCTAATTTTAGCTCTAACACTGATGATCCACCTACAAATGTGAACTGACGTTCAAAAATAAAACATTTGAAAACGGACCATTTTCCACATTTCTGAAGCATGACGTAATGGGGGGGTGTTATCTCTTTTGTTGAAAATCAGCCGTTTTTGCTCGAACATTAAATGCCTCCAAATGGTATTTAATTAACTTCCCGGGGTGAAGAAACCCTTTTTGAGAACTCAGAGTGAGTAAATTGGCCATTTTCATGCACTTTTAACCATTCCATAAATCTTGTGTTTTGGGCCCCTGGAAGCATGAAAATCACTTTAAACATGCTAATTTTAGCTCTAACACTGATGATCCACCTACAAATGTGAACTGACGTTCAAAAATAAAACATTTGAAAACGGACCATTTTCCACATTTCTGAAGCATGACGTAATGGGGGGGTGTTATCTCTTTTGTCGAAAATCAGCCGTTTTTGCTCGAACATTAAATGCCTCCAAATGGTATTTAATTAACTTCCCGGGGTGAAGAAGCCCTTTTTGAGAACTCATAGTGAGTAAATTGGCCATTTTCATGCACTTTTAACCATTCCATAAATCTTGTGTTTTGGGCCCCTGGAAGCATGAAAATCACTTTAAACATGCTAATTTTAGCTCTAACACTGATGATCCACCTACAAATGTGAACTGACGTTCAAAAATAAAACATTTGAAAACGGACCATTTTCCACATTTCTGAAGCATGACGTAATGGGGGGGTGTTATCTCTTTTGTCGAAAATCAGCCGTTTTTGCTCGAACATTAAATGCCTCCAAATGGTATTTAATTAACTTCCCGAGCCCCTGGAAGCATGAAAATCACTTTAAACATGTTAATTTTAGCTCTAACACTGATGATCCACCTACAAATGTGAACTGACGTTCAAAAATAAAACATTTGAAAACGGACCATTTTCCACATTTCTGAAGCATGACGTAATGGGGGGGTGTTATCTCTTTTGTCGAAAATCAGCCGTTTTTGCTCTAACATTAAATGCCTCCAAATGGTATTTAATTAACTTCCCGGGGTGAAGAAACCCTTTTTGAGAACTCAGAGTGAGTAAATTGGCCATTTTCATGCACTTTTAACCATTCCATAAATCTTGTGTTTTGGGCCCCTGGAAGCATGAAAATCACTTTAAACATGCTAATTTTAGCTCTAACACTGATGATCCACCTACAAATGTGAACTGACGTTCAAAAATAAAACATTTGAAAACGGACCATTTTCCACATTTCTGAAGCATGACGTAATGGGGGGGTGTTAGATCTTTTGTCGAAATTCAGCCGTTTTTGCTCGAACATTAAATGCCTCCAAATGGTATTTAATTAACTTCCCGGGGTGAAGAAACCCTTTTTGAGAACTCAGAGTGAGTAAATTGGCCATTTTCATGCACTTTTAACCATTCCATAAATCTTGTGTTTTGGGCCCCTGGAAGCATGAAAATCACTTTAAACATGCTAATTTTAGCTCTAACACTGATGATCCACCTACAAATGTGAACTGACGTTCAAAAATAAAACATTTGAAAACGGACCATTTTCCACATTTCTGAAGCATGACGTAATGGGGGGGTGTTATCTCTTTTGTCGAAAATCAGCCGTTTTTGCTCGAACATTAAATGCCTCCAAATGGTATTTAATTAACTTCCCGGGGTGAAGAAACCCTTTTTGAGAACTCAGAGTGAGTAAATTGGCCATTTTCATGCACTTTTAACCATTCCATAAATCTTGTGTTTTGGGCCCCTGGAAGCATGAAAATCACTTTAAACATGCTAATTTTAGCTCTAACACTGATGATCCACCTACAAATGTGAACTGACGTTCAAAAATAAAACATTTGAAAACGGACCATTTTCCACATTTCTGAAGCATGACGTAATGGGGGGGTGTTATCTCTTTTGTCGAAAATCAGCCGTTTTTGCTCGAACATTAAATGCCTCCAAATGGTATTTAATTAACTTCCCGGGGTGAAAAAACCCTTTTTGAGAACTCAGAGTGAGTAAATTGGCCATTTTCATGCACTTTTAACCATTCCATAAATCTTGTGTTTTGGGCCCCTGGAAGCATGAAAATCACTTTAAACATGCTAATTTTAGCTCTAACACTGATGATCCACCTACAAATGTGAACTGACGTTCAAAAATAAAACATTTGAAAACGGACCATTTTCCACATTTCTGAAGCATGACGTAATGGGGGGGTGTTATCTCTTTTGTCGAAAATCAGCCGTTTTTGCTCGAACATTAAATGCCTCCAAATGGTATTTAATTAACTTCCCGGGGTGAAGAAACCCTTTTTGAGAACTCAGAGTGAGTAAATTGGCCATTTTCATGCACTTTTAACCATTCCATAAATCTTGTGTTTTGGGCCCCTGGAAGCATGAAAATCACTTTAAACATGATAATTTTAGCTCTAACACTGATGATCCACCTACAAATGTGAACTGACGTTCAAAAATAAAACATTTGAAAACGGACCATTTTCCACATTTCTGAAGCATGACGTAATGGGGGGGTGTTATCTCTTTTGTCGAAAATCAGCCGTTTTTGCTCGAACATTAAATGCCTCCAAATGGTATTTAATTAACTTCCCGAGCCCCTGGAAGCATGAAAATCACTTTAAACATGCTACTTTTAGCTCTAACACTGATGATCCACCTACAAATGTGAACTGACGTTCAAAAATAAAACATTTGAAAACGGACCATTTTCCACATTTCTGAAGCATGACGTAATGGGGGGGTGTTATCTCTTTTGTCGAAAATCAGCCGTTTTTGCTCGAACATTAAATGCCTCCAAATGGTATTTAATTAACTTCCCGGGGTGAAGAAACCCTTTTTGAGAACTCAGAGTGAGTAAATTGGCCATTTTCATGCACTTTTAACCATTCCATAAATCTTGTGTTTTGGGCCCCTGGAAGCATGAAAATCACTTTAAACATGCTAATTTTAGCTCTAACACTGATGATCCACCTACAAATGTGAACTGACGTTCAAAAATAAAACATTTGAAAACGGACCATTTTCCACATTTCTGAAGCATGACGTAATGGGGGGGTGTTATCTCTTTTGTCGAAAATCAGCCGTTTTTGCTCGAACATTAAATGCCTCCAAATGGTATTTAATTAATTTCCCGAGCCCCTGGAAGCATGAAAATCACTTTAAACATGCTAATTTTAGCTCTAACACTGATGATCCACCTACAAATGTGAACTGACGTTCAAAAATAAAACATTTGAAAACGGACCATTTTCCACATTTCTGAAGCATGACGTAATGGGGGGGTGTTATCTCTTTTGTCGAAAATCAGCCGTTTTTGCTCGAACATTAAATGCCTCCAAATGGTATTTAATTAACTTCCCGAGCCCCTGGAAGCATGAAAATCACTTTAAACATGCTAATTTTAGCTCTAACACTGATGATCCACCTACAAATGTGAACTGACGTTCAAAAATAAAACATTTGAAAACGGACCATTTTCCACATTTCTGAAGCATGACGTAATGGGGGGGTGTTATCTCTTTTGTCGAAAATCAGCCGTTTTTGCTCGAACATTAAATGCCTCCAAATGGTATTTAATTAACTTCCCGGGGTGAAGAAACCCTTTTTGAGAACTCAGAGTGAGTAAATTGGCCATTTTCATGCACTTTTAACCATTCCATAAATCTTGTGTTTTGGGCCCCTGGAAGCATGAAAATCACTTTAAACATGCTAATTTTAGCTCTAACACTGATGATCCACCTACAAATGTGAACTGACGTTCAAAAATAAAACATTTGAAAACGGACCATTTTCCACATTTCTGAAGCATGACGTAATGGGGGGGTGTTATCTCTTTTGTTGAAAATCAGCCGTTTTTGCTCGAACATTAAATGCCTCCAAATGGTATTTAATTAACTTCCCGGGGTGAAGAAACCCTTTTTGAGAACTCAGAGTGAGTAAATTGGCCATTTTCATGCACTTTTAACCATTCCATAAATCTTGTGTTTTGGGCCCCTGGAAGCATGAAAATCACTTTAAACATGCTAATTTTAGCTCTAACACTGATGATCCACCTACAAATGTGAACTGACGTTCAAAAATAAAACATTTGAAAACGGACCATTTTCCACATTTCTGAAGCATGACGTAATGGGGGGGTGTTATCTCTTTTGTCGAAAATCAGCCGTTTTTGCTCGAACATTAAATGCCTCCAAATGGTATTTAATTAACTTCCCGGGGTGAAGAAACCCTTTTTGAGAACTCAGAGTGAGTAAATTGGCCATTTTCATGCACTTTTAACCATTCCATAAATCTTGTGTTTTGGGCCCCTGGAAGCATGAAAATCACTTTAAACATGCTAATTTTAGCTCTAACACTGATGATCCACCTACAAATGTGAACTGACGTTCAAAAATAAAACATTTGAAAACGGACCATTTTCCACATTTCTGAAGCATGACGTAATGGGGGGGTGTTATCTCTTTTGTCGAAAATCAGCCGTTTTTGCTCGAACATTAAATGCCTCCAAATGGTATTTAATTAACTTCCCGGGGTGAAGAAACCCTTTTTGAGAACTCAGAGTGAGTAAATTGGCCATTTTCATGCACTTTTAACCATTCCATAAATCTTGTGTTTTGGGCCCCTGGAAGCATGAAAATCACTTTAAACATGCTAATTTTAGCTCTAACACTGATGATCCACCTACAAATGTGAACTGACGTTCAAAAATAAAACATTTGAAAACGGACCATTTTCCACATTTCTGAAGCATGACGTAATGGGGGGGTGTTATCTCTTTTGTCGAAAATCAGCCGTTTTTGCTCGAACATTAAATGCCTCCAAATGGTATTTAATTAACTTCCCGGGGTGAAAAAACCCTTTTTGAGAACTCAGAGTGAGTAAATTGGCCATTTTCATGCACTTTTAACCATTCCATAAATCTTGTGTTTTGGGCCCCTGGAAGCATGAAAATCACTTTAAACATGCTAATTTTAGCTCTAACACTGATGATCCACCTACAAATGTGAACTGACGTTCAAAAATAAAACATTTGAAAACGGACCATTTTCCACATTTCTGAAGCATGACGTAATGGGGGGGTGTTATCTCTTTTGTCGAAAATCAGCCGTTTTTGCTCGAACATTAAATGCCTCCAAATGGTATTTAATTAACTTCCCGGGGTGAAGAAACCCTTTTTGAGAACTCAGAGTGAGTAAATTGGCCATTTTCATGCACTTTTAACCATTCCATAAATCTTGTGTTTTGGGCCCCTGGAAGCATGAAAATCACTTTAAACATGATAATTTTAGCTCTAACACTGATGATCCACCTACAAATGTGAACTGACGTTCAAAAATAAAACATTTGAAAACGGACCATTTTCCACATTTCTGAAGCATGACGTAATGGGGGGGTGTTATCTCTTTTGTCGAAAATCAGCCGTTTTTGCTCGAACATTAAATGCCTCCAAATGGTATTTAATTAACTTCCCGAGCCCCTGGAAGCATGAAAATCACTTTAAACATGCTACTTTTAGCTCTAACACTGATGATCCACCTACAAATGTGAACTGACGTTCAAAAATAAAACATTTGAAAACGGACCATTTTCCACATTTCTGAAGCATGACGTAATGGGGGGGTGTTATCTCTTTTGTCGAAAATCAGCCGTTTTTGCTCGAACATTAAATGCCTCCAAATGGTATTTAATTAACTTCCCGGGGTGAAGAAACCCTTTTTGAGAACTCAGAGTGAGTAAATTGGCCATTTTCATGCACTTTTAACCATTCCATAAATCTTGTGTTTTGGGCCCCTGGAAGCATGAAAATCACTTTAAACATGCTAATTTTAGCTCTAACACTGATGATCCACCTACAAATGTGAACTGACGTTCAAAAATAAAACATTTGAAAACGGACCATTTTCCACATTTCTGAAGCATGACGTAATGGGGGGGTGTTATCTCTTTTGTCGAAAATCAGCCGTTTTTGCTCGAACATTAAATGCCTCCAAATGGTATTTAATTAATTTCCCGAGCCCCTGGAAGCATGAAAATCACTTTAAACATGCTAATTTTAGCTCTAACACTGATGATCCACCTACAAATGTGAACTGACGTTCAAAAATAAAACATTTGAAAACGGACCATTTTCCACATTTCTGAAGCATGACGTAATGGGGGGGTGTTATCTCTTTTGTCGAAAATCAGCCGTTTTTGCTCGAACATTAAATGCCTCCAAATGGTATTTAATTAACTTCCCGAGCCCCTGGAAGCATGAAAATCACTTTAAACATGCTAATTTTAGCTCTAACACTGATGATCCACCTACAAATGTGAACTGACGTTCAAAAATAAAACATTTGAAAACGGACCATTTTCCACATTTCTGAAGCATGACGTAATGGGGGGGTGTTATCTCTTTTGTCGAAAATCAGACGTTTTTGCTCGAACATTAAATGCCTCCAAATGGTATTTAATTAACTTCCCGGGGTGAAGAAACCCTTTTTGAGAACTCAGAGTGAGTAAATTGGCCATTTTCATGCACTTTTAACCATTCCATAAATCTTGTGTTTTGGGCCCCTGGAAGCATGAAAATCACTTTAAACATGCTAATTTTAGCTCTAACACTGATGATCCACCTACAAATGTGAACTGACGTTCAAAAATAAAACATTTGAAAACGGACCATTTTCCACATTTCTGAAGCATGACGTAATGGGGGGGTGTTATCTCTTTTGTCGAAAATCAGCCGTTTTTGCTCGAACATTAAATGCCTCCAAATGGTATTTAATTAACTTCCCGGGGTGAAGAAACCCTTTTTGAGAACTCAGAGTGAGTAAATTGGCCATTTTCATGCACTTTTAACCATTCCATAAATCTTGTGTTTTGGGCCCCTGGAAGCATGAAAATCACTTTAAACATGCTAATTTTAGCTCTAACACTGATGATCCACCTACAAATGTGAACTGACGTTCAAAAATAAAACATTTGAAAACGGACCATTTTCCACATTTCTGAAGCATGACGTAATGGGGGGGTGTTATCTCTTTTGTCGAAAATCAGCCGTTTTTGCTCGAACATTAAATGCCTCCAAATGGTATTTAATTAACTTCCCGGGACGAAAAAACCCTTTTTGAGAACTCAGAGTGAGTAAATTGGCCATTTTCATGCACTTTTAACCATTCCATAAATCTTGTGTTTTGGGCCCCTGGAAGCATGAAAATCACTTTAAACATGCTAATTTTAGCTCTAACACTGATGATCCACCTACAAATGTGAACTGACGTTCAAAAATAAAACATTTGAAAACGGACCATTTTCCACATTTCTGAAGCATGACGTAATGGGGGGGTGTTATCTCTTTTGTCGAAAATCAGCCGTTTTTGCTCGAACATTAAATGCCTCCAAATGGTATTTAATTAACTTCCCGAGCCCCTGGAAGCATGAAAATCACTTTAAACATGCTAATTTTAGCTCTAACACTGATGATCCACCTACAAATGTGAACTGACGTTCAAAAATAAAACATTTGAAAACGGACCATTTTCCACATTTCTGAAGCATGACGTAATGGGGGGGTGTTATCTCTTTTGTCGAAAATCAGCCGTTTTTGCTCGAACATTAAATGCCTCCAAATGGTATTTAATTAACTTCCCGGGGTGAAGAAACCCTTTTTGAGAACTCAGAGTGAGTAAATTGGCCATTTTCATGCACTTTTAACCATTCCATAAATCTTGTGTTTTGGGCCCCAAGAAGCATGAAAATCACTTTAAACATGCTAATTTTAGCTCTAACACTGATGATCCACCTACAAATGTGAACTGACGTTCAAAAATAAAACATTTGAAAACGGACCATTTTCCACATTTCTGAAGCATGACGTAATGGGGGGGTGTTAGATCTTTTGTCGAAATTCAGCCGTTTTTGCTCGAACATTAAATGCCTCCAAATGGTATTTAATTAACTTCCCGGGGTGAAGAAACCCTTTTTGAGAACTCAGAGTGAGTAAATTGGCCATTTTCATGCACTTTTAACCATTCCATAAATCTTGTGTTTTGGGCCCCTGGAAGCATGAAAATCACTTTAAACATGCTAATTTTAGCTCTAACACTGATGATCCACCTACAAATGTGAACTGACGTTCAAAAATAAAACATTTGAAAACGGACCATTTTCCACATTTCTGAAGCATGACGTAATGGGGGGGTGTTATCTCTTTTGTCGAAAATCAGCCGTTTTTGCTCGAACATTAAATGCCTCCAAATGGTATTTAATTAACTTCCCGGGGTGAAGAAACCCTTTTTGAGAACTCAGAGTGAGTAAATTGGCCATTTTCATGCACTTTTAACCATTCCATAAATCTTGTGTTTTGGGCCCCTGGAAGCATGAAAATCACTTTAAACATGCTAATTTTAGCTCTAACACTGATGATCCACCTACAAATGTGAACTGACGTTCAAAAATAAAACATTTGAAAACGGACCATTTTCCACATTTCTGAAGCATGACGTAATGGGGGGGTGTTATCTCTTTTGTCGAAAATCAGCCGTTTTTGCTCGAACATTAAATGCCTCCAAATGGTATTTAATTAACTTCCCGGGGTGAAAAAACCCTTTTTGAGAACTCAGAGTGAGTAAATTGGCCATTTTCATGCACTTTTAACCATTCCATAAATCTTGTGTTTTGGGCCCCTGGAAGCATGAAAATCACTTTAAACATGCTAATTTTAGCTCTAACACTGATGATCCACCTACAAATGTGAACTGACGTTCAAAAATAAAACATTTGAAAACGGACCATTTTCCACATTTCTGAAGCATGACGTAATGGGGGGGTGTTATCTCTTTTGTCGAAAATCAGCCGTTTTTGCTCGAACATTAAATGCCTCCAAATGGTATTTAATTAACTTCCCGGGGTGAAGAAACCCTTTTTGAGAACTCAGAGTGAGTAAATTGGCCATTTTCATGCACTTTTAACCATTCCATAAATCTTGTGTTTTGGGCCCCTGGAAGCATGAAAATCACTTTAAACATGATAATTTTAGCTCTAACACTGATGATCCACCTACAAATGTGAACTGACGTTCAAAAATAAAACATTTGAAAACGGACCATTTTCCACATTTCTGAAGCATGACGTAATGGGGGGGTGTTATCTCTTTTGTCGAAAATCAGCCGTTTTTGCTCGAACATTAAATGCCTCCAAATGGTATTTAATTAACTTCCCGAGCCCCTGGAAGCATGAAAATCACTTTAAACATGCTACTTTTAGCTCTAACACTGATGATCCACCTACAAATGTGAACTGACGTTCAAAAATAAAACATTTGAAAACGGACCATTTTCCACATTTCTGAAGCATGACGTAATGGGGGGGTGTTATCTCTTTTGTCGAAAATCAGCCGTTTTTGCTCGAACATTAAATGCCTCCAAATGGTATTTAATTAACTTCCCGGGGTGAAGAAACCCTTTTTGAGAACTCAGAGTGAGTAAATTGGCCATTTTCATGCACTTTTAACCATTCCATAAATCTTGTGTTTTGGGCCCCTGGAAGCATGAAAATCACTTTAAACATGCTAATTTTAGCTCTAACACTGATGATCCACCTACAAATGTGAACTGACGTTCAAAAATAAAACATTTGAAAACGGACCATTTTCCACATTTCTGAAGCATGACGTAATGGGGGGGTGTTATCTCTTTTGTCGAAAATCAGCCGTTTTTGCTCGAACATTAAATGCCTCCAAATGGTATTTAATTAATTTCCCGAGCCCCTGGAAGCATGAAAATCACTTTAAACATGCTAATTTTAGCTCTAACACTGATGATCCACCTACAAATGTGAACTGACGTTCAAAAATAAAACATTTGAAAACGGACCATTTTCCACATTTCTGAAGCATGACGTAATGGGGGGGTGTTATCTCTTTTGTCGAAAATCAGCCGTTTTTGCTCGAACATTAAATGCCTCCAAATGGTATTTAATTAACTTCCCGAGCCCCTGGAAGCATGAAAATCACTTTAAACATGCTAATTTTAGCTCTAACACTGATGATCCACCTACAAATGTGAACTGACGTTCAAAAATAAAACATTTGAAAACGGACCATTTTCCACATTTCTGAAGCATGACGTAATGGGGGGGTGTTATCTCTTTTGTCGAAAATCAGACGTTTTTGCTCGAACATTAAATGCCTCCAAATGGTATTTAATTAACTTCCCGGGGTGAAGAAACCCTTTTTGAGAACTCAGAGTGAGTAAATTGGCCATTTTCATGCACTTTTAACCATTCCATAAATCTTGTGTTTTGGGCCCCTGGAAGCATGAAAATCACTTTAAACATGCTAATTTTAGCTCTAACACTGATGATCCACCTACAAATGTGAACTGACGTTCAAAAATAAAACATTTGAAAACGGACCATTTTCCACATTTCTGAAGCATGACGTAATGGGGGGGTGTTATCTCTTTTGTCGAAAATCAGCCGTTTTTGCTCGAACATTAAATGCCTCCAAATGGTATTTAATTAACTTCCCGGGGTGAAGAAACCCTTTTTGAGAACTCAGAGTGAGTAAATTGGCCATTTTCATGCACTTTTAACCATTCCATAAATCTTGTGTTTTGGGCCCCTGGAAGCATGAAAATCACTTTAAACATGCTAATTTTAGCTCTAACACTGATGATCCACCTACAAATGTGAACTGACGTTCAAAAATAAAACATTTGAAAACGGACCATTTTCCACATTTCTGAAGCATGACGTAATGGGGGGGTGTTATCTCTTTTGTCGAAAATCAGCCGTTTTTGCTCGAACATTAAATGCCTCCAAATGGTATTTAATTAACTTCCCGGGACGAAAAAACCCTTTTTGAGAACTCAGAGTGAGTAAATTGGCCATTTTCATGCACTTTTAACCATTCCATAAATCTTGTGTTTTGGGCCCCTGGAAGCATGAAAATCACTTTAAACATGCTAATTTTAGCTCTAACACTGATGATCCACCTACAAATGTGAACTGACGTTCAAAAATAAAACATTTGAAAACGGACCATTTTCCACATTTCTGAAGCATGACGTAATGGGGGGGTGTTATCTCTTTTGTCGAAAATCAGCCGTTTTTGCTCGAACATTAAATGCCTCCAAATGGTATTTAATTAACTTCCCGAGCCCCTGGAAGCATGAAAATCACTTTAAACATGCTAATTTTAGCTCTAACACTGATGATCCACCTACAAATGTGAACTGACGTTCAAAAATAAAACATTTGAAAACGGACCATTTTCCACATTTCTGAAGCATGACGTAATGGGGGGGTGTTATCTCTTTTGTCGAAAATCAGCCGTTTTTGCTCGAACATTAAATGCCTCCAAATGGTATTTAATTAACTTCCCGGGGTGAAGAAACCCTTTTTGAGAACTCAGAGTGAGTAAATTGGCCATTTTCATGCACTTTTAACCATTCCATAAATCTTGTGTTTTGGGCCCCAAGAAGCATGAAAATCACTTTAAACATGCTAATTTTAGCTCTAACACTGATGATCCACCTACAAATGTGAACTGACGTTCAAAAATAAAACATTTGAAAACGGACCATTTTCCACATTTCTGAAGTATGACGTAATGGGGGGGTGTTATCTCTTTTGTCGAAAATCAGCCGTTTTTGCTCGAACATTAAATGCCTCCAAATGGTATTTAATTAACTTCCCGGGGTGAAGAAACCCTTTTTGAGAACTCAGAGTGAGTAAATTGGCCATTTTCATGCACTTTTATCCATTCCATAAATCTTGTGTTTTGGGCCCCTGGAAGCATGAAAATCACTTTAAACATGCTAATTTTAGCTCTAACACTGATGATCCACCTACAAATGTGAACTGACGTTCAAAAATAAAACATTTGAAAACGGACCATTTTCCACATTTCTGAAGCATGACGTAATGGGGGGGGTGTTATCTCTTTTGTCGAAAATCAGCCGTTTTTGCTCGAACATTAAATGCCTCCAAATGGTATTTAATTAATTTCCCGAGCCCCTGGAAGCATGAAAATCACTTTAAACATGCTAATTTTAGCTCTAACACTGATGATCCACCTACAAATGTGAACTGACGTTCAAAAATAAAACATTTGAAAACGGACCATTTTCCACATTTCTGAAGCATGACGTAATGGGGGGGTGTTATCTCTTTTGTCGAAAATCAGCCGTTTTTGCTCGAACATTAAATGCCTCCAAATGGTATTTAATTAACTTCCCGAGCCCCTGGAAGCATGAAAATCACTTTAAACATGCTAATTTTAGCTCTAACACTGATGATCCACCTACAAATGTGAACTGACGTTCAAAAATAAAACATTTGAAAACGGACCATTTTCCACATTTCTGAAGCATGACGTAATGGGGGGGTGTTATCTCTTTTGTCGAAAATCAGCCGTTTTTGCTCGAACATTAAATGCCTCCAAATGGTATTTAATTAACTTCCCGGGGTGAAGAAACCCTTTTTGAGAACTCAGAGTGAGTAAATTGGCCATTTTCATGCACTTTTAACCATTCCATAAATCTTGTGTTTTGGGCCCCTGGAAGCATGAAAATCACTTTAAACATGCTAATTTTAGCTCTAACACTGATGATCCACCTACAAATGTGAACTGACGTTCAAAAATAAAACATTTGAAAACGGACCATTTTCCACATTTCTGAAGCATGACGTAATGGGGGGGTGTTATCTCTTTTGTCGAAAATCAGCCGTTTTTGCTCGAACATTAAATGCCTCCAAATGGTATTTAATTAACTTCCCGGGGTGAAGAAACCCTTTTTGAGAACTCAGAGTGAGTAAATTGGCCATTTTCATGCACTTTTAACCATTCCATAAATCTTGTGTTTTGGGCCCCTGGAAGCATGAAAATCACTTTAAACATGCTAATTTTAGCTCTAACACTGATGATCCACCTACAAATGTGAACTGACGTTCAAAAATAAAACATTTGAAAACGGACCATTTTCCACATTTCTGAAGCATGACGTAATGGGGGGGTGTTATCTCTTTTGTCGAAAATCAGCCGTTTTTGCTCGAACATTAAATGCCTCCAAATGGTATTTAATTAACTTCCCGAGCCCCTGGAAGCATGAAAATCACTTTAAACATGCTAATTTTAGCTCTAACACTGATGATCCACCTACAAATGTGAACTGACGTTCAAAAATAAAACATTTGAAAACGGACCATTTTCCACATTTCTGAAGCATGACGTAATGGGGGGGTGTTATCTCTTTTGTCGAAAATCAGCCGTTTTTGCTCGAACATTAAATGCCTCCAAATGGTATTTAATTAACTTCCCGGGGTGAAGAAACCCTTTTTGAGAACTCAGAGTGAGTAAATTGGCCCTTTTCATGCACTTTTAACCATTCCATAAATCTTGTGTTTTGGGCCCCAAGAAGCATGAAAATCACTTTAAACATGCTAATTTTAGCTCTAACACTGATGATCCACCTACAAATGTGAACTGACGTTCAAAAATAAAACATTTGAAAACGGACCATTTTCCACATTTCTGAAGCATGACGTAATGGGGGGGTGTTATCTCTTTTGTCGAAAATCAGCCGTTTTTGCTCGAACATTAAATGCCTCCAAATGGTATTTAATTAACTTCCCGGGGTGAAGAAACCCTTTTTGAGAACTCAGAGTGAGTAAATTGGCCATTTTCATGCACTTTTAACCATTCCATAAATCTTGTGTTTTGGGCCCCTGGAAGCATGAAAATCACTTTAAACATGCTAATTTTAGCTCTAACACTGATGATCCACCTACAAATGTGAACTGACGTTCAAAAATAAAACATTTGAAAACGGACCATTTTCCACATTTCTGAAGCATGACGTAATGGGGGGGTGTTATCTCTTTTGTCGAAAATCAGCCGTTTTTGCTCGAACATTAAATGCCTCCAAATGGTATTTAATTAACTTCCCGGGGTGAAGAAACCCTTTTTGAGAACTCAGAGTGAGTAAATTGGCCATTTTCATGCACTTTTAACCATTCCAAAAATCTTGTGTTTTGGGCCCCTGGAAGCATGAAAATCACTTTAAACATGCTAATTTTAGCTCTAACACTGATGATCCACCTACAAATGTGAACTGACGTTCAAAAATAAAACATTTGAAAACGGACCATTTTCCACATTTCTGAAGCATGACGTAATGGGGGGGGTGTTATCTCTTTTGTCGAAAATCAGCCGTTTTTGCTCGAACATTAAATGCCTCCAAATGGTATTTAATTAACTTCCCGAGCCCCTGGAAGCATGAAAATCACTTTAAACATGCTAATTTTAGCTCTAACACTGATGATCCACCTACAAATGTGAACTGACGTTCAAAAATAAAACATTTGAAAACGGACCATTTTCCACATTTCTGAAGCATGACGTAATGGGGGGGTGTTATCTCTTTTGTCGAAAATCAGCCGTTTTTGCTCGAACATTAAATGCCTCCAAATGGTATTTAATTAACTTCCCGAGCCCCTGGAAGCATGAAAATCACTTTAAACATGCTAATTTTAGCTCTAACACTGATGATCCACCTACAAATGTGAACTGACGTTCAAAAATAAAACATTCGAAAACGGACCATTTTCCACATTTCTGAAGCATGACGTAATGGGGGGGTGTTATCTCTTTTGTCGAAAATCAGCCGTTTTTGCTCGAACATTAAATGCCTCCAAATGGTATTTAATTAACTTCCCGAGCCCCTGGAAGCATGAAAATCACTTTAAACATGCTAATTTTAGCTCTAACACTGATGATCCACCTACAAATGTGAACTGACGTTCAAAAATAAAACATTTGAAAACGGACCATTTTCCACATTTCTGAAGCATGACGTAATGGGGGGGTGTTATCTCTTTTGTCGAAAATCAGCCGTTTTTGCTCGAACATTAAATGCCTCCAAATGGTATTTAATTAACTTCCCGGGGTGAAGAAACCCTTTTTGAGAACTCAGAGTGAGTAAATTGGCCATTTTCATGCACTTTTAACCATTCCAAAAATCTTGTGTTTTGGGCCCCTGGAAGCATGAAAATCACTTTAAACATGCTAATTTTAGCTCTAACACTGATGATCCACCTACAAATGTGAACTGACGTTCAAAAATAAAACATTTGAAAACGGACCATTTTCCACATTTCTGAAGCATGACGTAATGGGGGGGTGTTATCTCTTTTGTCGAAAATCAGCCGTTTTTGCTCGAACATTAAATGCCTCCAAATGGTATTTAATTAACTTCCCGGGGTGAAGAAACCCTTTTTGAGAACTCAGAGTGAGTAAATTGGCCATTTTCATGCACTTTTAACCATTCCAAAAATCTTGTGTTTTGGGCCCCTGGAAGCATGAAAATCACTTTAAACATGCTAATTTTAGCTCTAACACTGATGATCCACCTACAAATGTGAACTGACGTTCAAAAATAAAACATTTGAAAACGGACCATTTTCCACATTTCTGAAGCATGACGTAATGGGGGGGGTGTTATCTCTTTTGTCGAAAATCAGCCGTTTTTGCTCGAACATTAAATGCCTCCAAATGGTATTTAATTAACTTCCCGAGCCCCTGGAAGCATGAAAATCACTTTAAACATGCTAATTTTAGCTCTAACACTGATGATCCACCTACAAATGTGAACTGACGTTCAAAAATAAAACATTTGAAAACGGACCATTTTCCACATTTCTGAAGCATGACGTAATGGGGGGGTGTTATCTCTTTTGTCGAAAATCAGCCGTTTTTGCTCGAACATTAAATGCCTCCAAATGGTATTTAATTAACTTCCCGAGCCCCTGGAAGCATGAAAATCACTTTAAACATGCTAATTTTAGCTCTAACACTGATGATCCACCTACAAATGTGAACTGACGTTCAAAAATAAAACATTCGAAAACGGACCATTTTCCACATTTCTGAAGCATGACGTAATGGGGGGGTGTTATCTCTTTTGTCGAAAATCAGCCGTTTTTGCTCGAACATTAAATGCCTCCAAATGGTATTTAATTAACTTCCCGAGCCCCTGGAAGCATGAAAATCACTTTAAACATGCTAATTTTAGCTCTAACACTGATTGATCCACCTACAAATGTGAACTGACGTTCAAAAATAAAACATTTGAAAACGGACCATTTTCCACATTTCTGAAGCATGACGTAATGGGGGGGTGTTATCTCTTTTGTCGAAAATCAGCCGTTTTTGCTCGAACATTAAATGCCTCCAAATGGTATTTAATTAACTTCCCGGGGTGAAGAAACCCTTTTTGAGAACTCAGAGTGAGTAAATTGGCCATTTTCATGCACTTTTAACCATTCCAAAAATCTTGTGTTTTGGGCCCCTGGAAGCATGAAAATCACTTTAAACATGCTAATTTTAGCTCTAACACTGATGATCCACCTACAAATGTGAACTGACGTTCAAAAATAAAACATTTGAAAACGGACCATTTTCCACATTTCTGAAGCATGACGTAATGGGGGGGTGTTATCTCTTTTGTCGAAAATCAGCCGTTTTTGCTCGAACATTAAATGCCTCCAAATGGTATTTAATTAACTTCCCGGGTGAAGAAACCCTTTTTGAGAACTCAGAGTGAGTAAATTGGCCATTTTCATGCACTTTTAACCATTCCAAAAATCTTGTGTTTTGGGCCCCTGGAAGCATGAAAATCACTTTAAACATGCTAATTTTAGCTCTAACACTGATGATCCACCTACAAATGTGAACTGACGTTCAAAAATAAAACATTTGAAAACGGACCATTTTCCACATTTCTGAAGCATGACGTAATGGGGGGGGTGTTATCTCTTTTGTCGAAAATCAGCCGTTTTTGCTCGAACATTAAATGCCTCCAAATGGTATTTAATTAACTTCCCGAGCCCCTGGAAGCATGAAAAATCACTTTAAACATGCTAATTTTAGCTCTAACACTGATGATCCACCTACAAATGTGAACTGACGTTCAAAAATAAAACATTTGAAAACGGACCATTTTCCACATTTCTGAAGCATGACGTAATGGGGGGGTGTTATCTCTTTTGTCGAAAATCAGCCGTTTTTGCTCGAACATTAAATGCCTCCAAATGGTATTTAATTAACTTCCCGAGCCCCTGGAAGCATGAAAATCACTTTAAACATGCTAATTTTAGCTCTAACACTGATGATCCACCTACAAATGTGAACTGACGTTCAAAAATAAAACATTCGAAAACGGACCATTTTCCACATTTCTGAAGCATGACGTAATGGGGGGGTGTTATCTCTTTTGTCGAAAATCAGCCGTTTTTGCTCGAACATTAAATGCCTCCAAATGGTATTTAATTAACTTCCCGAGCCCCTGGAAGCATGAAAATCACTTTAAACATGCTAATTTTAGCTCTAACACTGATGATCCACCTACAAATGTGAACTGACGTTCAAAAATAAAACATTTGAAAACGGACCATTTTCCACATTTCTGAAGCATGACGTAATGGGGGGGTGTTATCTCTTTTGTCGAAAATCAGCCGTTTTTGCTCGAACATTAAATGCCTCCAAATGGTATTTAATTAACTTCCCGGGGTGAAGAAACCCTTTTTGAGAACTCATAGTGAGTAAATTGGCCATTTTCATGCACTTTTAACCATTCCATAAATCTTGTGTTTTGGGCCCCTGGAAGCATGAAAATCACTTTAAACATGCTAATTTTAGCTCTAACACTGATGATCCACCTACAAATGTGAACTGACGTTCAAAAATAAAACATTTGAAAACGGACCATTTTCCACATTTCTGAAGCATGACGTAATGGGGGGGTGTTATCTCTTTTGTCGAAAATCAGCCGTTTTTGCTCGAACATTAAATGCCTCCAAATGGTATTTAATTAACTTCCCGAGCCCCTGGAAGCATGAAAATCACTTTAAACATGCTAATTTTAGCTCTAACACTGATGATCCACCTACAAATGTGAACTGACGTTCAAAAATAAAACATTTGAAAACGGACCATTTTCCACATTTCTGAAGCATGACGTAATGGGGGGATGTTATCTCTTTTGTCGAAAATCAGCCGTTTTTGCTCGAACATTAAATGCCTCCAAATGGTATTTAATTAACTTCCCGAGCCCCTGGAAGCATGAAAATCACTTTAAACATGTTAATTTTAGCTCTAACACTGATGATCCACCTACAAATGTGAACTGACGTTCAAAAATAAAACATTTGAAAACGGACCATTTTCCACATTTCTGAAGCATGACGTAATGGGGGGGTGTTATCTCTTTTGTCGAAAATCAGCCGTTTTTGCTCTAACATTAAATGCCTCCAAATGGTATTTAATTAACTTCCCGGGGTGAAGAAACCCTTTTTGAGAACTCAGAGTGAGTAAATTGGCCATTTTCATGCACTTTTAACCATTCCATAAATCTTGTGTTTTGGGCCCCTGGAAGCATGAAAATCACTTTAAACATGCTAATTTTAGCTCTAACACTGATGATCCACCTACAAATGTGAACTGACGTTCAAAAATAAAACATTTGAAAACGGACCATTTTCCACATTTCTGAAGCATGACGTAATGGGGGGGGTGTTAGATCTTTTGTCGAAATTCAGCCGTTTTTGCTCGAACATTAAATGCCTCCAAATGGTATTTAATTAACTTCCCGGGGTGAAGAAACCCTTTTTGAGAACTCAGAGTGAGTAAATTGGCCATTTTCATGCACTTTTAACCATTCCATAAATCTTGTGTTTTGGGCCCCTGGAAGCATGAAAATCACTTTAAACATGCTAATTTTAGCTCTAACACTGATGATCCACCTACAAATGTGAACTGACGTTCAAAAATAAAACATTTGAAAACGGACCATTTTCCACATTTCTGAAGCATGACGTAATGGGGGGGTGTTATCTCTTTTGTCGAAAATCAGCCGTTTTTGCTCGAACATTAAATGCCTCCAAATGGTATTTAATTAACTTCCCGGGGTGAAGAAACCCTTTTTGAGAACTCAGAGTGAGTAAATTGGCCATTTTCATGCACTTTTAACCATTCCATAAATCTTGTGTTTTGGGCCCCTGGAAGCATGAAAATCACTTTAAACATGCTAATTTTAGCTCTAACACTGATGATCCACCTACAAATGTGAACTGACGTTCAAAAATAAAACATTTGAAAACGGACCATTTTCCACATTTCTGAAGCATGACGTAATGGGGGGGTGTTATCTCTTTTGTCGAAAATCAGCCGTTTTTGCTCGAACATTAAATGCCTCCAAATGGTATTTAATTAACTTCCCGGGGTGAAAAAACCCTTTTTGAGAACTCAGAGTGAGTAAATTGGCCATTTTCATGCACTTTTAACCATTCCATAAATCTTGTGTTTTGGGCCCCTGGAAGCATGAAAATCACTTTAAACATGCTAATTTTAGCTCTAACACTGATGATCCACCTACAAATGTGAACTGACGTTCAAAAATAAAACATTTGAAAACGGACCATTTTCCACATTTCTGAAGCATGACGTAATGGGGGGGTGTTATCTCTTTTGTCGAAAATCAGCCGTTTTTGCTCGAACATTAAATGCCTCCAAATGGTATTTAATTAACTTCCCGGGGTGAAGAAACCCTTTTTGAGAACTCAGAGTGAGTAAATTGGCCATTTTCATGCACTTTTAACCATTCCATAAATCTTGTGTTTTGGGCCCCTGGAAGCATGAAAATCACTTTAAACATGATAATTTTAGCTCTAACACTGATGATCCACCTACAAATGTGAACTGACGTTCAAAAATAAAACATTTGAAAACGGACCATTTTCCACATTTCTGAAGCATGACGTAATGGGGGGGTGTTATCTCTTTTGTCGAAAATCAGCCGTTTTTGCTCGAACATTAAATGCCTCCAAATGGTATTTAATTAACTTCCCGAGCCCCTGGAAGCATGAAAATCACTTTAAACATGCTACTTTTAGCTCTAACACTGATGATCCACCTACAAATGTGAACTGACGTTCAAAAATAAAACATTTGAAAACGGACCATTTTCCACATTTCTGAAGCATGACGTAATGGGGGGGTGTTATCTCTTTTGTCGAAAATCAGCCGTTTTTGCTCGAACATTAAATGCCTCCAAATGGTATTTAATTAACTTCCCGGGGTGAAGAAACCCTTTTTGAGAACTCAGAGTGAGTAAATTGGCCATTTTCATGCACTTTTAACCATTCCATAAATCTTGTGTTTTGGGCCCCTGGAAGCATGAAAATCACTTTAAACATGCTAATTTTAGCTCTAACACTGATGATCCACCTACAAATGTGAACTGACGTTCAAAAATAAAACATTTGAAAACGGACCATTTTCCACATTTCTGAAGCATGACGTAATGGGGGGGTGTTATCTCTTTTGTCGAAAATCAGCCGTTTTTGCTCGAACATTAAATGCCTCCAAATGGTATTTAATTAATTTCCCGAGCCCCTGGAAGCATGAAAATCACTTTAAACATGCTAATTTTAGCTCTAACACTGATGATCCACCTACAAATGTGAACTGACGTTCAAAAATAAAACATTTGAAAACGGACCATTTTCCACATTTCTGAAGCATGACGTAATGGGGGGGTGTTATCTCTTTTGTCGAAAATCAGCCGTTTTTGCTCGAACATTAAATGCCTCCAAATGGTATTTAATTAACTTCCCGAGCCCCTGGAAGCATGAAAATCACTTTAAACATGCTAATTTTAGCTCTAACACTGATGATCCACCTACAAATGTGAACTGACGTTCAAAAATAAAACATTTGAAAACGGACCATTTTCCACATTTCTGAAGCATGACGTAATGGGGGGGTGTTATCTCTTTTGTCGAAAATCAGCCGTTTTTGCTCGAACATTAAATGCCTCCAAATGGTATTTAATTAACTTCCCGGGGTGAAGAAACCCTTTTTGAGAACTCAGAGTGAGTAAATTGGCCATTTTCATGCACTTTTAACCATTCCATAAATCTTGTGTTTTGGGCCCCTGGAAGCATGAAAATCACTTTAAACATGCTAATTTTAGCTCTAACACTGATGATCCACCTACAAATGTGAACTGACGTTCAAAAATAAAACATTTGAAAACGGACCATTTTCCACATTTCTGAAGCATGACGTAATGGGGGGGTGTTATCTCTTTTGTTGAAAATCAGCCGTTTTTGCTCGAACATTAAATGCCTCCAAATGGTATTTAATTAACTTCCCGGGGTGAAGAAACCCTTTTTGAGAACTCAGAGTGAGTAAATTGGCCATTTTCATGCACTTTTAACCATTCCATAAATCTTGTGTTTTGGGCCCCTGGAAGCATGAAAATCACTTTAAACATGCTAATTTTAGCTCTAACACTGATGATCCACCTACAAATGTGAACTGACGTTCAAAAATAAAACATTTGAAAACGGACCATTTTCCACATTTCTGAAGCATGACGTAATGGGGGGGTGTTATCTCTTTTGTCGAAAATCAGCCGTTTTTGCTCGAACATTAAATGCCTCCAAATGGTATTTAATTAACTTCCCGGGGTGAAAAAACCCTTTTTGAGAACTCAGAGTGAGTAAATTGGCCATTTTCATGCACTTTTAACCATTCCATAAATCTTGTGTTTTGGGCCCCTGGAAGCATGAAAATCACTTTAAACATGCTAATTTTAGCTCTAACACTGATGATCCACCTACAAATGTGAACTGACGTTCAAAAATAAAACATTTGAAAACGGACCATTTTCCACATTTCTGAAGCATGACGTAATGGGGGGGGTGTTATCTCTTTTGTCGAAAATCAGCCGTTTTTGCTCGAACATTAAATGCCTCCAAATGGTATTTAATTAACTTCCCGAGCCCCTGGAAGCATGAAAATCACTTTAAACATGCTAATTTTAGCTCTAACACTGATGATCCACCTACAAATGTGAACTGACGTTCAAAAATAAAACATTTGAAAACGGACCATTTTCCACATTTCTGAAGCATGACGTAATGGGGGGGTGTTATCTCTTTTGTCGAAAATCAGCCGTTTTTGCTCGAACATTAAATGCCTCCAAATGGTATTTAATTAACTTCCCGGGGTGAAGAAACCCTTTTTGAGAACTCAGAGTGAGTAAATTGGCCATTTTCATGCACTTTTAACCATTCCATAAATCTTGTGTTTTGGGCCCCTGGAAGCATGAAAATCACTTTAAACATGCTAATTTTAGCTCTAACACTGATGATCCACCTACAAATGTGAACTGACGTTCAAAAATAAAACATTTGAAAACGGACCATTTTCCACATTTCTGAAGCATGACGTAATGGGGGGTTGTTATCTCTTTTGTCGAAAATCAGCCGTTTTTGCTCGAACATTAAATGCCTCCAAATGGTATTTAATTAACTTCCCGGGGTGAAGAAACCCTTTTTGAGAACTCAGAGTGAGTAAATTGGCCATTTTCATGCACTTTTAACCATTCCAAAAATCTTGTGTTTTGGGCCCCTGGAAGCATGAAAATCACTTTAAACATGATAATTTTAGCTCTAACACTGATGATCCACCTACAAATGTGAACTGACGTTCAAAAATAAAACATTTGAAAACGGACCATTTTCCACATTTCTGAAGCATGACGTAATGGGGGGGTGTTATCTCTTTTGTCGAAAATCAGCCGTTTTTGCTCGAACATTAAATGCCTCCAAATGGTATTTAATTAACTTCCCGAGCCCCTGGAAGCATGAAAATCACTTTAAACATGCTACTTTTAGCTCTAACACTGATGATCCACCTACAAATGTGAACTGACGTTCAAAAATAAAACATTTGAAAACGGACCATTTTCCACATTTCTGAAGCATGACGTAATGGGGGGGTGTTATCTCTTTTGTCGAAAATCAGCCGTTTTTGCTCGAACATTAAATGCCTCCAAATGGTATTTAATTAACTTCCCGGGGTGAAGAAACCCTTTTTGAGAACTCAGAGTGAGTAAATTGGCCATTTTCATGCACTTTTAACCATTCCATAAATCTTGTGTTTTGGGCCCCTGGAAGCATGAAAATCACTTTAAACATGCTAATTTTAGCTCTAACACTGATGATCCACCTACAAATGTGAACTGACGTTCAAAAATAAAACATTTGAAAACGGACCATTTTCCACATTTCTGAAGCATGACGTAATGGGGGGGTGTTATCTCTTTTGTCGAAAATCAGCCGTTTTTGCTCGAACATTAAATGCCTCCAAATGGTATTCAATTAATTTCCCGAGCCCCTGGAAGCATGAAAATCACTTTAAACATGCTAATTTTAGCTCTAACACTGATGATCCACCTACAAATGTGAACTGACGTTCAAAAATAAAACATTTGAAAACGGACCATTTTCCACATTTCTGAAGCATGACGTAATGGGGGGGTGTTATCTCTTTTGTCGAAAATCAGCCGTTTTTGCTCGAACATTAAATGCCTCCAAATGGTATTTAATTAACTTCCCGAGCCCCTGGAAGCATGAAAATCACTTTAAACATGCTAATTTTAGCTCTAACACTGATGATCCACCTACAAATGTGAACTGACGTTCAAAAATAAAACATTTGAAAACGGACCATTTTCCACATTTCTGAAGCATGACGTAATGGGGGGGTGTTATCTCTTTTGTCGAAAATCAGCCGTTTTTGCTCGAACATTAAATGTCTCCAAATGGTATTTAATTAACTTCCCGGGGTGAAGAAACCCTTTTTGAGAACTCAGAGTGAGTAAATTGGCCATTTTCATGCACTTTTAACCATTCCATAAATCTTGTGTTTTGGGCCCCTGGAAGCATGAAAATCACTTTAAACATGCTAATTTTAGCTCTAACACTGATGATCCACCTACAAATGTGAACTGACGTTCAAAAATAAAACATTTGAAAACGGACCATTTTCCACATTTCTGAAGCATGACGTAATGGGGGGGTGTTATCTCTTTTGTCGAAAATCAGCCGTTTTTGCTCGAACATTAAATGCCTCCAAATGGTATTTAATTAACTTCCCGGGGTGAAGAAACCCTTTTTGAGAACTCAGAGTGAGTAAATTGGCCATTTTCATGCACTTTTAACCATTCCATAAATCTTGTGTTTTGGGCCCCTGGAAGCATGAAAATCACTTTAAACATGCTAATTTTAGCTCTAACACTGATGATCCACCTACAAATGTGAACTGACGTTCAAAAATAAAACATTTGAAAACGGACCATTTTCCACATTTCTGAAGCATGACGTAATGGGGGGGTGTTATCTCTTTTGTCGAAAATCAGCCGTTTTTGCTCGAACATTAAATGCCTCCAAATGGTATTTAATTAACTTCCCGGGGTGAAAAAACCCTTTTTGAGAACTCAGAGTGAGTAAATTGGCCATTTTCATGCACTTTTAACCATTCCATAAATCTTGTGTTTTGGGCCCCTGGAAGCATGAAAATCACTTTAAACATGCTAATTTTAGCTCTAACACTGATGATCCACCTACAAATGTGAACTGACGTTCAAAAATAAAACATTTGAAAACGGACCATTTTCCACATTTCTGAAGCATGACGTAATGGGGGGGTGTTATCTCTTTTGTCGAAAATCAGCCGTTTTTGCTCGAACATTAAATGCCTCCAAATGGTATTTAATTAAGTTCCCGAGCCCCTGGAAGCATGAAAATCACTTTAAACATGCTAATTTTAGCTCTAACACTGATGATCCACCTACAAATGTGAACTGACGTTCAAAAATAAAACATTTGAAAACGGACCATTTTCCACATTTCTGAAGCATGACGTAATGGGGGGGTGTTATCTCTTTTGTCGAAAATCAGCCGTTTTTGCTCGAACATTAAATGCCTCCAAATGGTATTTAATTAACTTCCCGGGGTGAAGAAACCCTTTTTGAGAACTCAGAGTGAGTAAATTGGCCATTTTCATGCACTTTTAACCATTCCATAAATCTTGTGTTTTGGGCCCCAAGAAGCATGAAAATCACTTTAAACATGCTAATTTTAGCTCTAACACTGATGATCCACCTACAAATGTGAACTGACGTTCAAAAATAAAACATTTGAAAACGGACCATTTTCCACATTTCTGAAGCATGACGTAATGGGGGGGTGTTATCTCTTTTGTCGAAAATCAGCCGTTTTTGCTCGAACATTAAATGCCTCCAAATGGTATTTAATTAACTTCCCGGGGTGAAGAAACCCTTTTTGAGAACTCAGAGTGAGTAAATTGGCCATTTTCATGCACTTTTAACCATTCCATAAATCTTGTGTTTTGGGCCCCTGGAAGCATGAAAATCACTTTAAACATGCTAATTTTAGCTCTAACACTGATGATCCACCTACAAATGTGAACTGACGTTCAAAAATAAAACATTTGAAAACGGACCATTTTCCACATTTCTGAAGCATGACGTAATGGGGGGTTGTTATCTCTTTTGTCGAAAATCAGCCGTTTTTGCTCGAACATTAAATGCCTCCAAATGGTATTTAATTAACTTCCCGGGGGTGAAGAAACCCTTTTTGAGAACTCAGAGTGAGTAAATTGGCCATTTTCATGCACTTTTAACCATTCCAAAAATCTTGTGTTTTGGGCCCCTGGAAGCATGAAAATCACTTTAAACATGCTAATTTTAGCTCTAACACTGATGATCCACCTACAAATGTGAACTGACGTTCAAAAATAAAACATTTGAAAACGGACCATTTTCCACATTTCTGAAGCATGACGTAATGGGGGGGGTGTTATCTCTTTTGTCGAAAATCAGCCGTTTTTGCTCGAACATTAAATGCCTCCAAATGGTATTTAATTAACTTCCCGAGCCCCTGGAAGCATGAAAATCACTTTAAACATGCTAATTTTAGCTCTAACACTGATGATCCACCTACAAATGTGAACTGACGTTCAAAAATAAAACATTTGAAAACGGACCATTTTCCACATTTCTGAAGCATGACGTAATGGGGGGGTGTTATCTCTTTTGTCGAAAATCAGCCGTTTTTGCTCGAACATTAAATGCCTCCAAATGGTATTTAATTAACTTCCCGAGCCCCTGGAAGCATGAAAATCACTTTAAACATGCTAATTTTAGCTCTAACACTGATGATCCACCTACAAATGTGAACTGACGTTCAAAAATAAAACATTTGAAAACGGACCATTTTCCACATTTCTGAAGCATGACGTAATGGGGGGGTGTTATCTCTTTTGTCGAAAATCAGCCGTTTTTGCTCGAACATTAAATGCCTCCAAATGGTATTTAATTAACTTCCCGAGCCCCTGGAAGCATGAAAATCACTTTAAACATGCTAATTTTAGCTCTAACACTGATGATCCACCTACAAATGTGAACTGACGTTCAAAAATAAAACATTTGAAAACTGACCATTTTCCACATTTCTGAAGCATGACGTAATGGGGGGGTGTTATCTCTTTTGTCGAAAATCAGCCGTTTTTGCTCGAACATTAAATGCCTCCAAATGGTATTTAATTAACTTCCCGGGGTGAAGAAACCCTTTTTGAGAACTCATAGTGAGTAAATTGGCCATTTTCATGCACTTTTAACCATTCCATAAATCTTGTGTTTTGGGCCCCTGGAAGCATGAAAATCACTTTAAACATGCTAATTTTAGCTCTAACACTGATGATCCACCTACAAATGTGAACTGACGTTCAAAAATAAAACATTTGAAAACGGACCATTTTCCACATTTCTGAAGCATGACGTAATGGGGGGGTGTTATCTCTTTTGTCGAAAATCAGCCGTTTTGCTCGAACATTAAATGCCTCCAAATGGTATTTAATTAACTTCCCGAGCCCCTGGAAGCATGAAAATCACTTTAAACATGCTAATTTTAGCTCTAACACTGATGATCCACCTACAAATGTGAACTGACGTTCAAAAATAAAACATTTGAAAACGGACCATTTTCCACATTTCTGAAGCATGACGTAATGGGGGGGTGTTATCTCTTTTGTCGAAAATCAGCCGTTTTTGCTCGAACATTAAATGCCTCCAAATGGTATTTAATTAACTTCCCGAGCCCCTGGAAGCATGAAAATCACTTTAAACATGCTAATTTTAGCTCTAACACTGATGATCCACCTACAAATGTGAACTGACGTTCAAAAATAAAACATTTGAAAACGGACCATTTTCCACATTTCTGAAGCATGACGTAATGGGGGGGTGTTATCTCTTTTGTCGAAAATCAGCCGTTTTTGCTCGAACATTAAATGCCTCCAAATGGTATTTAATTAACTTCCCGAGCCCCTGGAAGCATGAAAATCACTTTAAACATGCTAATTTTAGCTCTAACACTGATGATCCACCTACAAATGTGAACTGACGTTCAAAAATAAAACGTTTGAAAACGGACCATTTTCCACATTTCTGAAGCATGACGTAATGGGGGGGTGTTAGATCTTTTGTCGAAATTCAGCCGTTTTTGCTCGAACATTAAATGCCTCCAAATGGTATTTAATTAACTTCCCGGGGTGAAGAAACCCTTTTTGAGAACTCAGAGTGAGTAAATTGGCCATTTTCATGCACTTTTAACCATTCCATAAATCTTGTGTTTTGGGCCCCTGGAAGCATGAAAATCACTTTAAACATGCTAATTTTAGCTCTAACACTGATGATCCACCTACAAATGTGAACTGACGTTCAAAAATAAAACATTTGAAAACGGACCATTTTCCACATTTCTGAAGCATGACGTAATGGGGGGGTGTTATCTCTTTTGTCGAAAATCAGCCGTTTTTGCTCGAACATTAAATGCCTCCAAATGGTATTTAATTAACTTCCCGGGGTGAAGACACCCTTTTTGAGAACTCAGAGTGAGTAAATTGGCCATTTTCATGCACTTTTAACCATTCCATAAATCTTGTGTTTTGGGCCCCTGGAAGCATGAAAATCACTTTAAACATGCTAATTTTAGCTCTAACACTGATGATCCACCTACAAATGTGAACTGACGTTCAAAAATAAAACATTTGAAAACGGACCATTTTCCACATTTCTGAAGCATGACGTAATGGGGGGGTGTTATCTCTTTTGTCGAAAATCAGCCGTTTTTGCTCGAACATTAAATGCCTCCAAATGGTATTTAATTAACTTCCCGAGCCCCTGGAAGCATGAAAATCACTTTAAACATGCTAATTTTAGCTCTAACACTGATGATCCACCTACAAATGTGAACTGACGTTCAAAAATAAAACATTTGAAAACGGACCATTTTCCACATTTCTGAAGCATGACGTAATGGGGGGGTGTTATCTCTTTTGTCGAAAATCAGCCGTTTTTGCTCGAACATTAAATGCCTCCAAATGGTATTTAATTAACTTCCCGAGCCCCTGGAAGCATGAAAATCACTTTAAACATGCTAATTTTCAGCTCTAACACTGATGATCCACCTACAAATGTGAACTGACGTTCAAAAATAAAACATTTGAAAACGGACCATTTTCCACATTTCTGAAGCATGACGTAATGGGGGGGTGTTATCTCTTTTGTCGAAAATCAGCCGTTTTTGCTCGAACATTAAATGCCTCCAAATGGTATTTAATTAACTTCCCGGGGTGAAGAAACCCTTTTTGAGAACTCAGAGTGAGTAAATTGGCCATTTTCATGCACTTTTAACCATTCCATAAATCTTGTGTTTTGGGCCCCTGGAAGCATGAAAATCACTTTAAACATGCTAATTTTAGCTCTAACACTGATGATCCACCTACAAATGTGAACTGATGTTCAAAAATAAAACATTTGAAAACGGACCATTTTCCACATTTCTGAAGCATGACGTAATGGGGGGGTGTTATCTCTTTTGTCGAAAATCAGCCGTTTTTGCTCGAACATTAAATGCCTCCAAATGGTATTTAATTAACTTCCCGGGGTGAAGAAACCCTTTTTGAGAACTCAGAGTGAGTAAATTGGCCATTTTCATGCACTTTTAACCATTCCATAAATCTTGTGTTTTGGGCCCCTGGAAGCATGAAAATCACTTTAAACATGCTAATTTTAGCTCTAACACTGATGATCCACCTACAAATGTGAACTGACGTTCAAAAATAAAACATTTGAAAACGGACCATTTTCCACATTTCTGAAGCATGACGTAATGGGGGGGTGTTATCTCTTTTGTCGAAAATCAGCCGTTTTTGCTCGAACCTTAAATGCCTCCAAATGGTATTTAATTAACTTCCCGAGCCCCTGGAAGCATGAAAATCACTTTAAACATGCTAATTTTAGCTCTAACACTGATGATCCACCTACAAATGTGAACTGACGTTCAAAAATAAAACATTTGAAAACGGACCATTTTCCACATTTCTGAAGCATGACGTAATGGGGGGGGTGTTATCTCTTTTGTCGAAAATCAGCCGTTTTTGCTCGAACATTAAATGCCTCCAAATGGTATTTAATTAACTTCCCGGGGTGAAGAAACCCTTTTTGAGAACTCAGAGTGAGTAAATTGGCCATTTTCATGCACTTTTAACCATTCCATAAATCTTGTGTTTTGGGCCCCTGGAAGCATGAAAATCACTTTAAACATGCTAATTTTAGCTCTAACACTGATGATCCACCTACAAATGTGAACTGACGTTCAAAAATAAAACATTTGAAAACGGACCATTTTCCACATTTCTGAAGCATGACGTAATGGGGGGTGTTATCTCTTTTGTCGAAAATCAGCCGTTTTTGCTCGAACATTAAATGCCTCCAAATGGTATTTAATTAACTTCCCGGGGTGAAGAAACCCTTTTTGAGAACTCAGAGTGAGTAAATTGGCCATTTTCATGCACTTTTAACCATTCCATAAATCTTGTGTTTTGGGCCCCTGGAAGCATGAAAATCACTTTAAACATGCTAATTTTAGCTCTAACACTGATGATCCACCTACAAATGTGAACTGACGTTCAAAAATAAAACATTTGAAAACGGACCATTTTCCACATTTCTGAAGCATGACGTAATGGGGGGGGTGTTATCTCTTTTGTCGAAAATCAGCCGTTTTTGCTCGAACATTAAATGCCTCCAAATGGTATTTAATTAACTTCCCGAGCCCCTGGAAGCATGAAAATCACTTTAAACATGCTAATTTTAGCTCTAACACTGATGATCCACCTACAAATGTGAACTGACGTTCAAAAATAAAACATTTGAAAACGGACCATTTTCCACATTTCTGAAGCATGACGTAATGGGGGGGTGTTATCTCTTTTGTCGAAAATCAGCCGTTTTTGCTCGAACATTAAATGCCTCCAAATGGTATTTAATTAACTTCCCGAGCCCCTGGAAGCATGAAAATCACTTTAAACATGCTAATTTTAGCTCTAACACTGATGATCCACCTACAAATGTGAACTGACGTTCAAAAATAAAACATTTGAAAACGGACCATTTTCCACATTTCTGAAGCATGACGTAATGGGGGGGTGTTATCTCTTTTGTCGAAAATCAGCCGTTTTTGCTCGAACATTAAATGCCTCCAAATGGTATTTAATTAACTTCCCGAGCCCCTGGAAGCATGAAAATCACTTTAAACATGCTAATTTTAGCTCTAACACTGATGATCCACCTACAAATGTGAACTGACGTTCAAAAATAAAACATTTGAAAACGGACCATTTTCCACATTTCTGAAGCATGACGTAATGGGGGGGTGTTATCTCTTTTGTCGAAAATCAGCCGTTTTTGCTCGAACATTAAATGCCTCCAAATGGTATTTAATTAACTTCCCGGGGTGAAGAAACCCTTTTTGAGAACTCAGAGTGAGTAAATTGGCCATTTTCATGCACTTTTAACCATTCCATAAATCTTGTGTTTTGGGCCCCTGGAAGCATGAAAATCACTTTAAACATGCTAATTTTAGCTCTAACACTGATGATCCACCTACAAATGTGAACTGACGTTCAAAAATAAAACATTTGAAAACGGACCATTTTCCACATTTCTGAAGCATGACGTAATGGGGGGGTGTTATCTCTTTTGTCGAAAATCAGCCGTTTTTGCTCGAACATTAAATGCCTCCAAATGGTATTTAATTAACTTCCCGAGCCCCTGGAAGCATGAAAATCACTTTAAACATGCTAATTTTAGCTCTAACACTGATGATCCACCTACAAATGTGAACTGACGTTCAAAAATAAAACATTTGAAAACGGACCATTTTCCACATTTCTGAAGCATGACGTAATGGGGGGGTGTTATCTCTTTTGTCGAAAATCAGCCGTTTTTGCTCGAACATTAAATGCCTCCAAATGGTATTTAATTAACTTCCCGAGCCCCTGGAAGCATGAAAATCACTTTAAACATGCTAATTTTAGCTCTAACACTGATGATCCACCTACAAATGTGAACTGACGTTCAAAAATAAAACATTTGAAAACGGACCATTTTCCACATTTCTGAAGCATGACGTAATGGGGGGGTGTTATCTCTTTTGTCGAAAATCAGCCGTTTTTGCTCTAACATTAAATGCCTCCAAATGGTATTTAATTAACTTCCCGGGGTGAAGAAACCCTTTTTGAGAACTCAGAGTGAGTAAATTGGCCATTTTCATGCACTTTTAACCATTCCATAAATCTTGTGTTTTGGGCCCCTGGAAGCATGAAAATCACTTTAAACATGCTAATTTTAGCTCTAACACTGATGATCCACCTACAAATGTGAACTGACGTTCAAAAATAAAACATTTGAAAACGGACCATTTTCCACATTTCTGAAGCATGACGTAATGGGGGGGTGTTAGATCTTTTGTCGAAATTCAGCCGTTTTTGCTCGAACATTAAATGCCTCCAAATGGTATTTAATTAACTTCCCGGGGTGAAGAAACCCTTTTTGAGAACTCAGAGTGAGTAAATTGGCCATTTTCATGCACTTTTAACCATTCCATAAATCTTGTGTTTTGGGCCCCTGGAAGCATGAAAATCACTTTAAACATGCTAATTTTAGCTCTAACACTGATGATCCACCTACAAATGTGAACTGACGTTCAAAAATAAAACATTTGAAAACGGACCATTTTCCACATTTCTGAAGCATGACGTAATGGGGGGGTGTTATCTCTTTTGTCGAAAATCAGCCGTTTTTGCTCGAACATTAAATGCCTCCAAATGGTATTTAATTAACTTCCCGGGGTGAAGACACCCTTTTTGAGAACTCAGAGTGAGTAAATTGGCCATTTTCATGCACTTTTAACCATTCCATAAATCTTGTGTTTTGGGCCCTTGGAAGCATGAAAATCACTTTAAACATGCTAATTTTAGCTCTAACACTGATGATCCACCTACAAATGTGAACTCACGTTCAAAAATAAAACATTTGAAAACGGACCATTTTCCACATTTCTGAAGCATGACGTAATGGGGGGGTGTTATCTCTTTTGTCGAAAATCAGCCGTTTTTGCTCGAACATTAAATGCCTCCAAATGGTATTTAATTAACTTCCCGAGCCCCTGGAAGCATGAAAATCACTTTAAACATGCTAATTTTAGCTCTAACACTGATGATCCACCTACAAATGTGAACTGACGTTCAAAAATAAAACATTTGAAAACGGACCATTTTCCACATTTCTGAAGCATGACGTAATGGGGGGGTGTTATCTCTTTTGTCGAAAATCAGCCGTTTTTGCTCGAACATTAAATGCCTCCAAATGGTATTTAATTAACTTCCCGAGCCCCTGGAAGCATGAAAATCACTTTAAACATGCTAATTTTAGCTCTAACACTGATGATCCACCTACAAATGTGAACTGACGTTCAAAAATAAAACATTTGAAAACGGACCATTTTCCACATTTCTGAAGCATGACGTAATGGGTGGGTGTTATCTCTTTTGTCGAAAATCAGCCGTTTTTGCTCGAACATTAAATGCCTCCAAATGGTATTTAATTAACTTCCCGGGGTGAAGAAACCCTTTTTGAGAACTCAGAGTGAGTAAATTGGCCATTTTCATGCACTTTTAACCATTCCATAAATCTTGTGTTTTGGGCCCCTGGAAGCATGAAAATCACTTCAAACATGCTAATTTTAGCTCTAACACTGATGATCCACCTACAAATGTGAACTGACGTTCAAAAATAAAACATTTGAAAACGGACCATTTTCCACATTTCTGAAGCATGACGTAATGGGGGGGTGTTATCTCTTTTGTCGAAAATCAGCCGTTTTTGCTCGAACATTAAATGCCTCCAAATGGTATTTAATTAACTTCCCGGGGTGAAGAAACCCTTTTTGAGAACTCAGAGTGAGTAAATTGGCCATTTTCATGCACTTTTAACCATTCCATAAATCTTGTGTTTTGGGCCCCTGGAAGCATGAAAATCACTTTAAACATGCTAATTTTAGCTCTAACACTGATGATCCACCTACAAATGTGAACTGACGTTCAAAAATAAAACATTTGAAAACGGACCATTTTCCACATTTCTGAAGCATGACGTAATGGGGGGGTGTTATCTCTTTTGTCGAAAATCAGCCGTTTTTGCTCGAACATTAAATGCCTCCAAATGGTATTTAATTAACTTCCCGGGGTGAAGAAACCCTTTTTGAGAACTCAGAGTGAGTAAATTGGCCATTTTCATGCACTTTTAACCATTCCATAAATCTTGTGTTTTGGGCCCCTGGAAGCATGAAAATCACTTTAAACATGCTAATTTTAGCTCTAACACTGATGATCCACCTACAAATGTGAACTGACGTTCAAAAATAAAACATTTGAAAACGGACCATTTTCCACATTTCTGAAGCATGACGTAATGGGGGGGGTGTTATCTCTTTTGTCGAAAATCAGCCGTTTTTGCTCGAACATTAAATGCCTCCAAATGGTATTTAATTAACTTCCCGAGCCCCTGGAAGCATGAAAATCACTTTAAACATGCTAATTTTAGCTCTAACACTGATGATCCACCTACAAATGTGAACTGACGTTCAAAAATAAAACATTTGAAAACGGACCATTTTCCACATTTCTGAAGCATGACGTAATGGGGGGGTGTTATCTCTTTTGTCGAAAATCAGCCGTTTTTGCTCGAACATTAAATGCCTCCAAATGGTATTTAATTAACTTCCCGAGCCCCTGGAAGCATGAAAATCACTTTAAACATGCTAATTTTAGCTCTAACACTGATGATCCACCTACAAATGTGAACTGACGTTCAAAAATAAAACATTTGAAAACGGACCATTTTCCACATTTCTGAAGCATGACGTAATGGGGGGGTGTTATCTCTTTTGTCGAAAATCAGCCGTTTTTGCTCGAACATTAAATGCCTCCAAATGGTATTTAATTAACTTCCCGAGCCCCTGGAAGCATGAAAATCACTTTAAACATGCTAATTTTAGCTCTAACACTGATGATCCACCTACAAATGTGAACTGACGTTCAAAAATAAAACATTTGAAAACGGACCATTTTCCACATTTCTGAAGCATGACGTAATAGGGGGGTGTTATCTCTTTTGTCGAAAATCTGCCGTTTTTGCTCGAACATTAAATGCCTCCAAATGGTATTTAATTAACTTCCCGGGGTGAAGAAACCCTTTTTGAGAACTCAGAGTGAGTAAATTGGCCATTTTCATGCACTTTTAACCATTCCATAAATCTTGTGTTTTGGGCCCCTGGAAGCATGAAAATCACTTTAAACATGCTAATTTTAGCTCTAACACTGATGATCCACCTACAAATGTGAACTGACGTTCAAAAATAAAACATTTGAAAACGGACCATTTTCCACATTTCTGAAGCATGACGTAATGGGGGGGTGTTATCTCTTTTGTCGAAAATCAGCCGTTTTTGCTCGAACATTAAATGCCTCCAAATGGTATTTAATTAACTTCCCGAGCCCCTGGAAGCATGAAAATCACTTTAAACATGCTAATTTTAGCTCTAACACTGATGATCCACCTACAAATGTGAACTGACGTTCAAAAATAAAACATTTGAAAACGGACCATTTTCCACATTTCTGAAGCATGACGTAATGGGGGGGTGTTATCTCTTTTGTCGAAAATCAGCCGTTTTTGCTCGAACATTAAATGCCTCCAAATGGTATTTAATTAACTTCCCGAGCACCTGGAAGCATGAAAATCACTTTAAACATGCTAATTTTAGCTCTAACACTGATGATCCACCTACAAATGTGAACTGACGTTCAAAAATAAAACATTTGAAAACGGACCATTTTCCACATTTCTGAAGCATGACGTAATGGGGGGGTGTTATCTCTTTTGTCGAAAATCAGCCGTTTTTGCTCTAACATTAAATGCCTCCAAATGGTATTTAATTAACTTCCCGGGGTGAAGAAACCCTTTTTGAGAACTCAGAGTGAGTAAATTGGCCATTTTCATGCACTTTTAACCATTCCATAAATCTTGTGTTTTGGGCCCCTGGAAGCATGAAAATCACTTTAAACATGCTAATTTTAGCTCTAACACTGATGATCCACCTACAAATGTGAACTGACGTTCAAAAATAAAACATTTGAAAACGGACCATTTTCCACATTTCTGAAGCATGACGTAATGGGGGGGTGTTAGATCTTTTGTCGAAATTCAGCCGTTTTTGCTCGAACATTAAATGCCTCCAAATGGTATTTAATTAACTTCCCGGGGTGAAGAAACCCTTTTTGAGAACTCAGAGTGAGTAAATTGGCCATTTTCATGCACTTTTAACCATTCCATAAATCTTGTGTTTTGGGCCCCTGGAAGCATGAAAATCACTTTAAACATGCTAATTTTAGCTCTAACACTGATGATCCACCTACAAATGTGAACTGACGTTCAAAAATAAAACATTTGAAAACGGACCATTTTCCACATTTCTGAAGCATGACGTAATGGGGGGGTGTTATCTCTTTTGTCGAAAATCAGCCGTTTTTGCTCGAACATTAAATGCCTCCAAATGGTATTTAATTAACTTCCCGGGGTGAAGACACCCTTTTTGAGAACTCAGAGTGAGTAAATTGGCCATTTTCATGCACTTTTAACCATTCCATAAATCTTGTGTTTTGGGCCCCTGGAAGCATGAAAATCACTTTAAACATGCTAATTTTAGCTCTAACACTGATGATCCACCTACAAATGTGAACTGACGTTCAAAAATAAAACATTTGAAAACGGACCATTTTCCACATTTCTGAAGCATGACGTAATGGGGGGGTGTTATCTCTTTTGTCGAAAATCAGCCGTTTTTGCTCGAACATTAAATGCCTCCAAATGGTATTTAATTAACTTCCCGAGCCCCTGGAAGCATGAAAATCACTTTAAACATGCTAATTTTAGCTCTAACACTGATGATCCACCTACAAATGTGAACTGACGTTCAAAAATAAAACATTTGAAAACGGACCATTTTCCTCATTTCTGAAGCATGACGTAATGGGGGGGTGTTATCTCTTTTGTCGAAAATCAGCCGTTTTTGCTCGAACATTAAATGCCTCCAAATGGTATTTAATTAACTTCCCGAGCCCCTGGAAGCATGAAAATCACTTTAAACATGCTAATTTTAGCTCTAACACTGATGATCCACCTACAAATGTGAACTGACGTTCAAAAATAAAACATTTGAAAACGGACCATTTTCCACATTTCTGAAGCATGACGTAATGGGGGGGTGTTATCTCTTTTGTCGAAAATCAGCCGTTTTTGCTCGAACATTAAATGCCTCCAAATGGTATTTAATTAACTTCCCGGGGTGAAGAAACCCTTTTTGAGAACTCAGAGTGAGTAAATTGGCCATTTTCATGCACTTTTAACCATTCCATAAATCTTGTGTTTTGGGCCCCTGGAAGCATGAAAATCACTTTAAACATGCTAATTTTAGCTCTAACACTGATGATCCACCTACAAATGTGAACTGACGTTCAAAAATAAAACATTTGAAAACGGACCATTTTCCACATTTCTGAAGCATGACGTAATGGGGGGGTGTTATCTCTTTTGTCGAAAATCAGCCGTTTTTGCTCGAACATTAAATGCCTCCAAATGGTATTTAATTAACTTCCCGGGGTGAAGAAACCCTTTTTGAGAACTCAGAGTGAGTAAATTGGCCATTTTCATGCACTTTTAACCATTCCATAAATCTTGTGTTTTGGGCCCCTGGAAGCATGAAAATCACTTTAAACATGCTAATTTTAGCTCTAACACTGATGATCCACCTACAAATGTGAACTGACGTTCAAAAATAAAACATTTGAAAACGGACCATTTTCCACATTTCTGAAGCATGACGTAATGGGGGGGTGTTATCTCTTTTGTCGAAAATCAGCCGTTTTTGCTCGAACATTAAATGCCTCCAAATGGTATTTAATTAACTTCCCGAGCCCCTGGAAGCATGAAAATCACTTTAAACATGCTGATTTTAGCTCTAACACTGATGATCCACCTACAAATGTGAACTGACGTTCAAAAATAAAACATTTGAAAACGGACCATTTTCCACATTTCTGAAGCATGACGTAATGGGGGGGTGTTATCTCTTTTGTCGAAAATCAGCCGTTTTTGCTCTAACATTAAATGCCTCCAAATGGTATTTAATTAACTTCCCGAGCCCCTGGAAGCATGAAAATCACTTTAAACATGCTAATTTTAGCTCTAACACTGATGATCCACCTACAAATGTGAACTGACGTTCAAAAATAAAACATTTGAAAACGGACCATTTTCCACATTTCTGAAGCATGACGTAATGAGGGGGTGTTATCTCTTTTGTCGAAAATCAGCCGTTTTTGCTCGAACATTAAATGCCTCCAAATGGTATTTAATTAACTTCCCGGGGTGAAGAAACCCTTTTTGAGAACTCAGAGTGAGTAAATTGGCCATTTTCATGCACTTTTAACCATTCCATAAATCTTGTGTTTTGGGCCCCTGGAAGCATGAAAATCACTTTAAACATGCTAATTTTAGCTCTAACACTGATGATCCACCTACAAATGTGAACTGACGTTCAAAAATAAAACATTTGAAAACGGACCATTTTCCACATTTCTGAAGCATGACGTAATGGGGGGGTGTTATCTCTTTTGTCGAAAATCAGCCGTTTTTGCTCGAACATTTAATGCCTCCAAATGGTATTTAATTAACTTCCCGAGCCCCTGGAAGCATGAAAATCACTTTAAACATGCTAATTTTAGCTCTAACACTGATGATCCACCTACAAATGTGAACTGACGTTCAAAAATAAAACATTTGAAAACGGACCATTTTCCACATTTCTGAAGCATGACGTAATGGGGGGGTGTTATCTCTTTTGTCGAAAATCAGCCGTTTTTGCTCGAACATTAAATGCCTCCAAATGGTATTTAATTAACTTCCCGGGGTGAAGAAACCCTTTTTGAGAACTCAGAGTGAGTAAATTGGCCATTTTCATGCACTTTTAACCATTCCATAAATCTTGTGTTTTGGGCCCCTGGAAGCATGAAAATCACTTTAAACATGCTAATTTTAGCTCTAACACTGATGATCCACCTACAAATGTGAACTGACGTTCAAAAATAAAACATTTGAAAACGGACCATTTTCCACATTTCTGAAGCATGACGTAATGGGGGGGGTGTTATCTCTTTTGTCGAAAATCAGCCGTTTTTGCTCGAACATTAAATGCCTCCAAATGGTATTTAATTAACTTCCCGGGGTGAAGAAACCCTTTTTGAGAACTCAGAGTGAGTAAATTGGCCATTTTCATGCACTTTTAACCATTCCATAAATCTTGTGTTTTGGGCCCCTGGAAGCATGAAAATCACTTTAAACATGCTAATTTTAGCTCTAACACTGATGATCCACCTACAAATGTGAACTGACGTTCAAAAATAAAACATTTGAAAACGGACCATTTTCCACATTTCTGAAGCATGACGTAATGGGGGGGTGTTATCTCTTTTGTCGAAAATCAGCCGTTTTTGCTCGAACATTAAATGCCTCCAAATGGTATTTAATTAACTTCCCGGGGTGAAGAAACCCTTTTTGAGAACTCAGAGTGAGTAAATTGGCCATTTTCATGCACTTTTAACCATTCCATAAATCTTGTGTTTTGGGCCCCTGGAAGCATGAAAATCACTTTAAACATGCTAATTTTAGCTCTAACACTGATGATCCACCTACAAATGTGAACTGACGTTCAAAAATAAAACATTTGAAAACGGACCATTTTCCACATTTCTGAAGCATGACGTAATGGGGGGGTGTTATCTCTTTTGTCGAAAATCAGCCGTTTTTGCTCGAACATTTAATGCCTCCAAATGGTATTTAATTAACTTCCCGAGCCCCTGGAAGCATGAAAATCACTTTAAACATGCTAATTTTAGCTCTAACACTGATGATCCACCTACAAATGTGAACTGACGTTCAAAAATAAAACATTTGAAAACGGACCATTTTCCACATTTCTGAAGCATGACGTAATGGGGGGGTGTTATCTCTTTTGTCGAAAATCAGCCGTTTTTGCTCGAACATTAAATGCCTCCAAATGGTATTTAATTAACTTCCCGGGGTGAAGAAACCCTTTTTGAGAACTCAGAGTGAGTAAATTGGCCATTTTCATGCACTTTTAACCATTCCATAAATCTTGTGTTTTGGGCCCCTGGAAGCATGAAAATCACTTTAAACATGCTAATTTTAGCTCTAACACTGATGATCCACCTACAAATGTGAACTGACGTTCAAAAATAAAACATTTGAAAACGGACCATTTTCCACATTTCTGAAGCATGACGTAATGGGGGGGGTGTTATCTCTTTTGTCGAAAATCAGCCGTTTTTGCTCGAACATTAAATGCCTCCAAATGGTATTTAATTAACTTCCCGGGGTGAAGAAACCCTTTTTGAGAACTCAGAGTGAGTAAATTGGCCATTTTCATGCACTTTTAACCATTCCATAAATCTTGTGTTTTGGGCCCCTGGAAGCATGAAAATCACTTTAAACATGCTAATTTTAGCTCTAACACTGATGATCCACCTACAAATGTGAACTGACGTTCAAAAATAAAACATTTGAAAACGGACCATTTTCCACATTTCTGAAGCATGACGTAATGGGGGGGTGTTATCTCTTTTGTCGAAAATCAGCCGTTTTTGCTCGAACATTAAATGCCTCCAAATGGTATTTAATTAACTTCCCGGGGTGAAGAAACCCTTTTTGAGAACTCAGAGTGAGTAAATTGGCCATTTTCATGCACTTTTAACCATTCCATAAATCTTGTGTTTTGGGCCCCTGGAAGCATGAAAATCACTTTAAACATGCTAATTTTAGCTCTAACACTGATGATCCACCTACAAATGTGAACTGACGTTCAAAAATAAAACATTTGAAAACGGACCATTTTCCACATTTCTGAAGCATGACGTAATGGGGGGGTGTTATCTCTTTTGTCGAAAATCAGCCGTTTTTGCTCGAACATTAAATGCCTCCAAATGGTATTTAATTAACTTCCCGAGCCCCTGGAAGCATGAAAATCACTTTAAACATGCTAATTTTAGCTCTAACACTGATGATCCACCTACAAATGTGAACTGACGTTCAAAAATAAAACATTTGAAAACGGACCATTTTCCACATTTCTGAAGCATGACGTAATGGGGGGGTGTTATCTCTTTTGTCGAAAATCAGCCGTTTTTGCTCAAACATTAAATGCCTCCAAATGGTATTTAATTAACTTCCCGAGCCCCTGGAAGCATGAAAATCACTTTAAACATGCTAATTTTAGCTCTAACACTGATGATCCACCTACAAATGTGAACTGACGTTCAAAAATAAAACATTTGAAAACGGACCATTTTCCACATTTCTGAAGCATGACGTAATGGGGGGGTGTTATCTCTTTTGTCGAAAATCAGCCGTTTTTGCTCGAACATTAAATGCCTCCAAATGGTATTTAATTAACTTCCCGAGCCCCTGGAAGCATGAAAATCACTTTAAACATGCTAATTTTAGCTCTAACACTGATGATCCACCTACAAATGTGAACTGACGTTCAAAAATAAAACATTTGAAAACGGACCATTTTCCACATTTCTGAAGCATGACGTAATGGGGGGGTGTTATCTCTTTTGTCGAAAATCAGCCGTTTTTGCTCGAACATTAAATGCCTCCAAATGGTATTTAATTAACTTCCCGGGGTGAAGAAACCCTTTTTGAGAACTCAGAGTGAGTAAATTGGCCATTTTCATGCACTTTTAACCATTCCATAAATCTTGTGTTTTGGGCCCCTGGAAGCATGAAAATCACTTTAAACATGCTAATTTTAGCTCTAACACTGATGATCCACCTACAAATGTGAACTGACGTTCAAAAATAAAACATTTGAAAACGGACCATTTTCCACATTTCTGAAGCATGACGTAATGGGGGGGTGTTATCTCTTTTGTCGAAAATCAGCCGTTTTTGCTCTAACATTAAATGCCTCCAAATGGTATTTAATTAACTTCCCGAGCCCCTGGAAGCATGAAAATCACTTTAAACATGCTAATTTTAGCTCTAACACTGATGATCCACCTACAAATGTGAACTGACGTTCAAAAATAAAACATTTGAAAACGGACCATTTTCCACATTTCTGAAGCATGACGTAATGGGGGGGTGTTATCTCTTTTGTCGAAAATCAGCCGTTTTTGCTCGAACATTAAATGCCTCCAAATGGTATTTAATTAACTTCCCGGGGTGAAGAAACCCTTTTTGAGAACTCAGAGTGAGTAAATTGGCCATTTTCATGCACTTTTAACCATTCTATAAATCTTGTGTTTTGGGCCCCAAGAAGCATGAAAATCACTTTAAACATGCTAATTTTAGCTCTAACACTGATGATCCACCTACAAATGTGAACTGACGTTCAAAAATAAAACATTTGAAAACGGACCATTTTCCACATTTCTGAAGCATGACGTAATGGGGGGGTGTTATCTCTTTTGTCGAAAATCAGCCGTTTTTGCTCGAACATTAAATGCCTCCAAATGGTATTTAATTAACTTCCCGAGCCCCTGGAAGCATGAAAATCACTTTAAACATGCTAATTTTAGCTCTAACACTGATGATCCACCTACAAATGTGAACTGACGTTCAAAAATAAAACATTTGAAAACGGACCATTTTCCACATTTCTGAAGCATGACGTAATGGGGGGGTGTTATCTCTTTTGTCGAAAATCAGCCGTTTTTGCTCGAACATTAAATGCCTCCAAATGGTATTTAATTAACTTCCCGAGCCCCTGGAAGCATGAAAATCACTTTAAACATGCTAATTTTAGCTCTAACACTGATGATCCACCTACAAATGTGAACTGACGCTCAAAAATAAAACATTTGAAAACGGACCATTTTCCACATTTCTGAAGCATGACGTAATGGGGGGGTGTTATCTCTTTTGTCGAAAATCAGCCGTTTTTGCTCGAACATTAAATGCCTCCAAATGGTATTTAATTAACTTCCCGGGGTGAAGAAACCCTTTTTGAGAACTCAGAGTGAGTAAATTGGCCATTTTCATGCACTTTTAACCATTCCATAAATCTTGTGTTTTGGGCCCCTGGAAGCATGAAAATCACTTTAAACATGCTAATTTTAGCTCTAACACTGATGATCCACCTACAAATGTGAACTGACGTTCAAAAATAAAACATTTGAAAACGGACCATTTTCCACATTTCTGAAGCATGACGTAATGGGGGGGTGTTATCTCTTTTGTCGAAAATCAGCCGTTTTTGCTCGAACATTAAATGCCTCCAAATGGTATTTAATTAACTTCCCGAGCCCCTGGAAGCATGAACATCACTTTAAACATGCTAATTTTAGCTCTAACACTGATGATCCACCTACAAATGTGAACTGACGTTCAAAAATAAAACATTTGAAAACGGACCATTTTCCACATTTCTGAAGCATGACGTAATGGGGGGGTGTTATCTCTTTTGTCGAAAATCAGCCGTTTTTGCTCGAACATTAAATGCCTCCAAATGGTATTTAATTAACTTCCCGGGGTGAAGAAACCCTTTTTGAGAACTCAGAGTGAGTAAATTGGCCATTTTCATGCACTTTTAACCATTCCATAAATCTTATGTTTTGGGCCCCTGGAAGCATGAAAATCACTTTAAACATGCTAATTTTAGCTCTAACACTGATGATCCACCTACAAATGTGAACTGACGTTCAAAAATAAAACATTTGAAAACGGACCATTTTCCACATTTCTGAAGCATGACGTAATGGGGGGGTGTTATCTCTTTTGTCGAAAATCAGCCGTTTTTGCTCGAACATTAAATGCCTCCAAATGGTATTTAATTAACTTCCCGAGCCCCTGGAAGCATGAAAATCACTTTAAACATGCTAATTTTAGCTCTAACACTGATGATCCACCTACAAATGTGAACTGACGTTCAAAAATAAAACATTTGAAAACGGACCATTTTCCACATTTCTGAAGCATGACGTAATGGGGGGGTGTTATCTCTTTTGTCGAAAATCAGCCGTTTTTGCTCTAACATTAAATGCCTCCAAATGGTATTTAATTAACTTCCCGAGCCCCTGGAAGCATGAAAATCACTTTAAACATGCTAATTTTAGCTCTAACACTGATGATCCACCTACAAATGTGAACTGACGTTCAAAAATAAAACATTTGAAAACGGACCATTTTCCACATTTCTGAAGCATGACGTAATGGGGGGGTGTTATCTCTTTTGTCGAAAATCAGCCGTTTTTGCTCGAACATTAAATGCCTCCAAATGGTATTTAATTAACTTCCCGGGGTGAAGAAACCCTTTTTGAGAACTCAGAGTGAGTAAATTGGCCATTTTCATGCACTTTTAACCATTCCATAAATCTTGTGTTTTGGGCCCCTGGAAGCATGAAAATCACTTTAAACATGCTAATTTTAGCTCTAACACTGATGATCCACCTACAAATGTGAACTGACGTTCAAAAATAAAACATTTGAAAACGGACCATTTTCCACATTTCTGAAGCATGACGTAATGGGGGGGTGTTAGCTCTTTTGTCGAAAATCAGCCGTTTTTGCTCGAACATTAAATGCCTCCAAATGGTATTTAATTAACTTCCCGGGGTGAAGAAACCCTTTTTGAGAACTCAGAGTGAGTAAATTGGCCATTTTCATGCACTTTTAACCATTCCATAAATCTTGTGTTTTGGGCCCCTGGAAGCATGAAAATCACTTTAAACATGCTAATTTTAGCTCTAACACTGATGATCCACCTACAAATGTGAACTGACGTTCAAAAATAAAACATTTGAAAACGGACCATTTTCCACATTTCTGAAGCATGACGTAATGGGGGGGGTGTATGGCTGAGATACCCGCCACCCCCTCTCAACACAATCCCCAAGGATGGGAAACCGGAAACAGTTCTGAAGTTTTTTGGAAGTCGGGAGGGAGTGACCCTCCCGGGCCGTATTTTATTAAAATATGAAACAAAATTAAAACATTAAATCAACAGTTTCATATTATGTACAATTTCATTACCACATTGCGATGTTTGGCTAACCTTAACATATCCTCTAATACAAAGGTTCTCCTAGCCGAACTAGCATCCTACCAACATTTACTTAATTTTTGAAATTGTACATCCTAACGTTTAAGGGCCAACGGCAAGGTCGTAACCGGTGTCAAGATCCCTAACCCAGACATATCCCACTCACTTGTGAGGGGCGGCACGGAGGCGTACCTCAAGTGCAACTACCAATTTCCCTTGACTTGACGGGGGCCCCAATAAAACTCGACGCCACTTAAAGGTCGTACGAGGACTCGTGTGAGGTATCTAGAAGGTAGCGTAGACCCCCCCCCAAACCCCACACAACTTACCACATCTGCCGTCGCAGACGACCTGGCCCCGGGAAATTCCACAGGAGGGGGCTGTAACCCCTCCTACACATGAAGGGGCCTTGACCGCCTTCCCTTTCCTTTCTGCGACCCATCCTTAGAAGGGACCGCCTCCCCGTTAAGGGGCCAATGGCCACCTCCCCCGAGCGCCCCCATCCGTAATGGGTGACGCCCACTCATAGGGATCTTCCAATTAGTGCTCACCGATCATGACCTTACCGCCCGACCAAATAAATACGACAATGCTAACTAAACAACTAAGACTAAATTATAACGGACAACAGCAATAACACTTTATTCAAAGCATGCTTACTGATTAAACATTAAAGCAGAATTACTTTATTTGCAAAACATAACCCCAAACGATCACTTTATTGCATACTCAAAATTCTTCATGATAACACGACAACCTGTAAACGAATTTCAGAATTAAGCATCAAACTTTATTTAAAAACCATTCGCTGTCTTCAGGGGCTGGTGGGTGGGTCAAAATTGGCTCTTCGTTCCGTCTCGAGCTCACGTGCAGCGAGGAGGTGCAGCTTCAGAGCACAGGAACAAGAGGATGCTTTCTGGTCTTGATCCTCCTTTTATCCGTCTTCAGGTCGGGAGTAGACCCGCCCCTGCCTGCCCCGAGGGCGTGGCCAGCCGCATCAGTGTCTAGGCCAACCCACTCTAGGGCGGGAAAAAGCGCGCCCCGGCTACGCCGCTTCGGGCATACCAGCCGAGACTCGCCTCCCGCCCAAGATGGCTTCCCGGGGGGATCGTGGTACTCTGCCATACGTGCGGGGGGACCGATTGGTCGCCCCTTTCCATATGGCTGAGATACCCGCCACCCCCTCTCAACACAATCCCCAAGGATGGGAAACCGGAAACAGTTCTGAAGTTTTTTGGAAGTCGGGAGGGAGTGACCCTCCCGGGCCGTATTTTATTAAAATATGAAACAAAATTAAAACATTAAATCAACAGTTTCATATTATGTACAATTTCATTACCACATTGCGATGTTTGGCTAACCTTAACATATCCTCTAATACAAAGGTTCTCCTAGCCGAACTAGCATCCTACCAACATTTACTTAATTTTTGAAATTGTACATCCTAACGTTTAAGGGCCAACGGCAAGGTCGTAACCGGTGTCAAGATCCCTAACCCAGACATATCCCACTCACTTGTGAGGGGCAGCACGGAGGCATACCTCAAGTGCAACTACCAATTTCCCTTGACTTGACGGGGGCCCCAATAAAACTCGACGCCACTTAAAGGTCGTACGAGGACTCGTGTGAGGTATCTAGAAGGTAGCGTAGACCCCCCCCAAACCCCACACAACTTACCACATCTGCCGTCGCAGACGACCTGGCCCCGGGAAATTCCACAGGAGGGGGCTGTAACCCCTCCTACACATGAAGGGGCCTTGACCGCCTTCCCTTTCCTTTCGGCGACCCATCCTTAGAAGGGACCGCCTCCCCGTTGAGGGGCCAATGGCCACCTCCCCCGAGCGCCCCCATCCGTAATGGGTGACGCCCACTCATAGGGATCTTCCAATTAGTGCTCACCGATCATGACCTTACCGCCACAGGTCCGGATAGTTGACCGGCTATCCGGACCCCCCACCACGCTCCTACCTAAAGGTCATGTTTTAACGTCTTCAACCAAGCTATGAAGTCTCCTATGAGTAACTCATTCCCCATTCGAGACAAATGCACACCATCCCTCAAGTACATACTGTCATCATTAATACACCCATGCGAGATAGAATGCAGTGTATTGGACCGGAACAACCTACTCACTTTATTATTAATTTTTCTCACAGAATGATTTAAAGCGGAAACCGAAAAAGCCCCCCGCCACACTTTTCGTGGGATGATATGGGACCATGCAATTGTGCACCCCGGAACTCTCCTCGCTAACCAACTTACAGTGGAAAGCATCGCCTCCAGGAGAAGTCGTCTACCAGTGGTGACCAAATCATTGCCCCCAAGATGTACTATGACTACAGACGGCGGTGACCTCATCCGCCCTAGCAAACCCTCGAAAAATGATTGAAACTGGTCAATACAGAGACCGCCCTTTCCGTAGAAGGACACACTGTACCCGTATTCCCCAGCTACGTGCACCATGTCACCTGCTTTGAATACGTCCGCGGCACGCCTCACGTATGAGTGGCCCACGACCCACACCTCCTTTTTCACAGTCGGTGATGTCTGACCGCTGGCCCAGTGTTGGGTCGACTGCATAGTCCGCCCCGCCTCGTAGGCTTGCGTAACTGAAAACCAAACAAAACAAGAAGCGTGAGTACATCATTACAGCTTCACCACATGTGCAAACGCACACACCTTTTATACCAATTGGAGGACCAATGCCCCACCGTTTAACTTGTTCCACATTCAGAACCCTGGCTGTAGCCAACAAAAACACGAAGCGTGAGTTCATCATTACCGCTTCACAACATGTTCAAACGCACATACCTTTTATAACAATTGGAGGACCAACGCCCCACCCGTTTAACTTGTTCCACACTCAGACCCCTGGCTGTAGCCTCTGTAGCAGCCCCTATCCGAAAGGAATGGGTCCCAAACTCGCCCGGGTTCAAGCCCGCAGCCGTAATTGACATCGCAAGCACCCGCTGAAACTGAAACCTTGTCAGTGGGGTGGCGTCCGCGTGTCTCAACAAGGTCCCCCCCCATGATGCCACCCTTTGTGTTAAATAATCCTCTAAACACTTCACTGGGCATAAGGACGACCCGGGAATCCTGCGTATAATTATGCAGTCACCCATCCCACTCTGATCGGTCTTGGACCTCACAAACGAGACAGTCATTGCCTCTCCCTTGATCTGAACGTGCTCTGCGCACAGTCCTCCCATTACATCCTGCTTGTTCCTCGCCACTAATTCGCTTACTCGCATAGCCCCATGAAATGCCAGCGTAAAAGCGGCTCGGAATAACACTGTCTCAAACTGAGATGAACATGTTGTAGGGAGTCTGCATAGTAACTGGGCCAACCTATCCAAACCTATTGGGCGCCTCTCATCTACTCTGCGACCCTCAAGGCGTTGCCACCCACGTAGCGCTTTTTGTACAACGAAAGACGCTGTCGGGTCCTGGATCCCATGAGCCTTAGCAACAAAGGAAATGGCAGCCCGATGCCTCTGGGCCATGGCCACCGATTTTCCTGCCAGATGTAATGACATCAGAAAGTTCACTACCCATTCCTCCTGGCCCCAAAGCTCCTCCCTAGCAGTCCCCAAAAAGGCTAAATAGGACCGGAACGCCCCTTCGTATGCCTTTCTCGTCCTGGGTGCTAAACTCTCTCCCACAAGGTTACGAAGTTCGGGGCACCGAGAGACCAAAGAGCTTCGGGAAAGGGTGCTGGCTCCGGGTCCGCTGTGGGAAGACAACCCCAGAAAGCCCGCATACGAAAACGAGAAAGGGCATCAGCCGCCTGATTCAATACCCCCGGGACATGTCTCGCTTTAAATAGCACATTCAATTGCATACACAGTAATACAATTTCCTTCAGCAGTCTTAAAATCCATTTACATCGTGCTGCCTGGCTATTGATACACTCCACCACGGTCATATTGTCAGACCAAAAAACCACAGAGTGATCTCTAAACCCTTCGGGCCACGTTTTAAGGGCCACCAAAATGGGGAAAAGTTCCAGGAAGGCAATGTTACTTGTCAGTCCACTGTCATGCCACCATACCGGCCATTTCTGTGCAGACCATCGAGTACCGAAAATGGCACCAAAACCTATGCTCCCTGCAGAATCTGTCCACAGCCCCAGCTCCTCAGAGGACACGGCCGGCTTGTTCCAGACGACTCGACCATTGAAACCCGCCAGAAATGCCAACCAAATGCGCATGTCCTGGCGGACCTCTGCCGAGAGCCTTGTGCGATGGTGGCCCTCCTTCAGTCCGACCATGGCTTGAGCGATCGAACGGGAAAAGGGGCGGGCCATTGGTATAACTCTTAAAGCAAAATTCAACTGTCCCACTAACTGCTGTAATTGATGCAGCGTAACTTTAGATTTACTCATACACATTTGCAGGGATGCCCTGAACTTTACCACCTTATCCCTTGGTAAACGGAAACAACCTTCTCCGGAGTCTAACTCGATCCCCAGAAACTCGAGGCAAGTCGAAGGACCCACCGTCTTACCTGGTGCCAGTGGCACGCCAAACTGATTCATTAAAACACAAAATGCATCCAAAGCTTGCCCACATTCCGGATCCCCGGCCGCCCCCAAGAACAAAAAATCATCAAGATAATGCATCACATGTTGAAAACCCGTCTTCTTAATGAAGGCCCATTGCAGGAAACTACTGAATTTCTCGAAATAGGCACAAGAAATAGAGCATCCCATCGGCATACACCTGTCCATGTAATACTGACCTTGAAACATGAAACCTAGTAGACGCTGATCGTCTGGGTGTACCGGGAGCAACCGGAACGCTGACTCGATATCGGATTTTGCCATCAGCGCACCGGGCCCCAGGCGATTCAAAATGGCTACGGCCTCATCGAAGGATGCGTACCGCACCGAACACATTTCCGGGTCTATTGCTTCGTTTACGGAAAGACCACGTGGGGCTGACAAATTATGTATCAGCCGAAACTCACCCGGGTCCTTCTTGGGGACCACTCCCAAAGGCGAGCAAACAAAGTTAGCAACCGGGGGTACACTAAACGGACCGGCGACTCGACCTCGAGTAACCTCCTTCCGTATCTTCTCCTGTACCACGGTCGTATGCTGCAACACCGATATCTGATTTTTGCATTTATCCACACCCTGAAAGTCCCCCACTGGGATGCGGAAACCATATGAAAAGCCGTTCCGTACCACCCCAGCAGAAGCACGATCCGGGTATTCACTGAGCCAGGGAATCATTGCCAAGGTATCAATCGGGGTAGGTAAAGGCGCCCCTCGGACTATGTTAGACCTGTTTGGCGCCTCCTCTACCCCCGTTATCACCGGTTTTGGCTCTGCACGTGGACTCAGGATGGGATGATTGCCCACATCCACTACATTCGTGTCTAAATTTGCACGACCCGTGGGGCCTAGTACATTTACCCCTGTTAAAGTTCCAACAAACCCCCTTTTTACCTGCATTGCCGTTAGGTCTTGAGTGATTGTCGGTACCCGTACCTGATCGAAAGGGCGTCCCCGCATACTGACGGGAGGATTCGCCCACGTTACTCCCCACTAATGGCAATTTCAACATACCAGTATCCTTCATTTTGGACCAGGACACAGAATCATAACAATCCCAAGTTAAGCTTTTATCATGTTCTTTTGCTTTTCTGAAAAGATTATCATAACAGAACCAATGATTACCCTCGTGTGATATCGAGTACCCCATGATCCGTGACTGGTAAATCGGCAATTCGGGCAGTAATTCGGGCCGTCGTTCTCCCAAGATCGATGTGAAAACCCCCCAGGCCTTGCCCCAATTGCCAATGTTTTCATTTACCTTAAAGGCGGCCATCTTTGCGCGCCAAACACTCGGATGCATTAGATCCTTCTGACTTTTAACATGCTCCATCTCATAATGGTCAGTAAGCAACGAGAAGATGTTTACATATTCACCTGCCCATATCTTTTCTTTAACAGCTAAAGGGACATGTTGACCCAACTTTTCCCTACGAGAGGGTGCAGACTCCTCCCTAGCAATCGGCAATGGCCGCTTACCTGAATTGGACGCTGTCTCTGCGACTAAAACCGTCCCCTGTGGCTTCTCTACGACCGCAGCCGGCGTGGACGCCCTCGCTGCCTCTCGCGTCTCCCGCAGTTGTTTCATCAACACCCGCGCGTCGACAGCCGTGGCGCCCTTGCTACCTTTACCCAACCACGCTGCTAGTTGTGCTGCCAGCTCGGGCGGCATATCTTCCCCGGACACGGGGGTGACCACAACGGGAATCGGATTCCCTTCCTCCGGCACGGGAGTGGGTGTTTCGAGCGGGACACTGGGACCCGGGACATTTCCCCCAGCCGCTCCTCTCCTAGGCCTCTTGCCTTTTCCTCCCGGGGCTGATCCTTCCAACGGACGTTTCGGCCCCTCTTCCTCGCTTTTATCCATCCGCCTCTTTAGGTCGGTCATCTCCTTCATGAGAACACGCAGCATCTGCTCGGTAGTCATTCGCTTTCCCGCCTTCTTCGGCATTCTCCAGCAGAGTATCTAGAAAACAAACAAGAGGATTACAACGCTCAAAATTGGCTCTTCGTTCCGTCTCGAGCTCACGTGCAGCGAGGAGGTGCAGCTTCAGAGCACAGGAACAAGAGGATGCTTTCTGGTCTTGATCCTCCTTTTATCCGTCTTCAGGGCGGGAGTAGACCCGCCCCTGCCTGCCCCGAGGGCGTGGCCAGCCGCGTCAGTGTCTAGGCCAACCCACTCTAGGGCGGGAAAAAGCGCGCCCCGGCTACGCCGCTTCGGGCATACCAGCCGAGACTCGCCTCCCGCCCAAGATGGCTTCCCGGGGGGATCGTGGTACTCTGCCATACGTGCGGGGGGACCGATTGGTCGCCCCTTTCCATTATCTCTTTTGTCGAAAATCAGCCGTTTTTGCTCGAACATTAAATGCCTCCAAATGGTATTTAATTAACTTCCCGAGCCCCTGGAAGCATGAAAATCACTTTAAACATGCTAATTTTAGCTCTAACACTGATGATCCACCTACAAATGTGAACTGACGTTCAAAAATAAAACATTTGAAAACGGACCATTTTCCACATTTCTGAAGCATGACGTAATGGGGGGGTGTTATCTCTTTTGTCGAAAATCAGCCGTTTTTGCTCGAACATTAAATGCCTCCAAATGGTATTTAATTAACTTCCCGGGGTGAAGAAACCCTTTTTGAGAACTCAGAGTGAGTAAATTGGCCATTTTCATGCACTTTTAACCATTCCATAAATCTTGTGTTTTGGGCCCCTGGAAGCATGAAAATCACTTTAAACATGCTAATTTTAGCTCTAACACTGATGATCCACCTACAAATGTGAACTGACGTTCAAAAATAAAACATTTGAAAACGGACCATTTTCCACATTTCTGAAGCATGACGTAATGGGGGGGTGTTATCTCTTTTGTCGAAAATCAGCCGTTTTTGCTCGAACATTAAATGCCTCCAAATGGTATTTAATTAACTTCCCGAGCCCCTGGAAGCATGAAAATCACTTTAAACATGCTAATTTTAGCTCTAACACTGATGATCCACCTACAAATGTGAACTGACGTTCAAAAATAAAACATTTGAAAACGGACCATTTTCCACATTTCTGAAGCATGACGTAATGGGGGGGTGTTAGCTCTTTTGTCGAAAATCAGCCGTTTTTGCTCGAACATTAAATGCCTCCAAATGGTATTTAATTAACTTCCCGGGGTGAAGAAACCCTTTTTGAGAACTCAGAGTGAGTAAATTGGCCATTTTCATGCACTTTTAACCATTCCATAAATCTTGTGTTTTGGGCCCCTGGAAGCATGAAAATCACTTTAAACATGCTAATTTTAGCTCTAACACTGATGATCCACCTACAAATGTGAACTGACGTTCAAAAATAAAACATTTGAAAACGGACCATTTTCCACATTTCTGAAGCATGACGTAATGGGGGGGTGTTATCTCTTTTGTCGAAAATCAGCCGTTTTTGCTCGAACATTAAATGCCTCCAAATGGTATTTAATTAACTTCCCGGGGTGAAGAAACCCTTTTTGAGAACTCAGAGTGAGTAAATTGGCCATTTTCATGCACTTTTAACCATTCCATAAATCTTGTGTTTTGGGCCCCTGGAAGCATGAAAATCACTTTAAACATGCTAATTTTAGCTCTAACACTGATGATCCACCTACAAATGTGAACTGACGTTCAAAAATAAAACATTTGAAAACGGACCATTTTCCACATTTCTGAAGCATGACGTAATGGGGGGGTGTTATCTCTTTTGTCGAAAATCAGCCGTTTTTGCTCGAACATTAAATGCCTCCAAATGGTATTTAATTAACTTCCCGAGCCCCTGGAAGCATGAAAATCACTTTAAACATGCTAATTTTAGCTCTAACACTGATGATCCACCTACAAATGTGAACTGACGTTCAAAAATAAAACATTTGAAAACGGACCATTTTCCACATTTCTGAAGCATGACGTAATGGGGGGGTGTTATCTCTTTTGTCGAAAATCAGCCGTTTTTGCTCGAACATTAAATGCCTCCAAATGGTATTTAATTAACTTCCCGAGCCCCTGGAAGCATGAAAATCACTTTAAACATGCTAATTTTAGCTCTAACACTGATGATCCACCTACAAATGTGAACTGACGTTCAAAAATAAAACATTTGAAAACGGACCATTTTCCACATTTCTGAAGCATGACGTAATGGGGGGGTGTTATCTCTTTTGTCGAAAATCAGCCGTTTTTGCTCGAACATTAAATGCCTCCAAATGGTATTTAATTAACTTCCCGAGCCCCTGGAAGCATGAAAATCACTTTAAACATGCTAATTTTAGCTCTAACACTGATGATCCACCTACAAATGTGAACTGACGTTCAAAAATAAAACATTTGAAAACGGACCATTTTCCACATTTCTGAAGCATGACGTAATGGGGGGGTGTTATCTCTTTTGTCGAAAATCAGACGTTTTTGCTCGAACATTAAATGCCTCCAAATGGTATTTAATTAACTTCCCGGGGTGAAGAAACCCTTTTTGAGAACTCAGAGTGAGTAAATTGGCCATTTTCATGCACTTTTAACCATTCCATAAATCTTGTGTTTTGGGCCCCTGGAAGCATGAAAATCACTTTAAACATGCTAATTTTAGCTCTAACACTGATGATCCACCTACAAATGTGAACTGACGTTCAAAAATAAAACATTTGAAAACGGACCATTTTCCACATTTCTGAAGCATGACGTAATGGGGGGGTGTTATCTCTTTTGTCGAAAATCAGCCGTTTTTGCTCTAACATTAAATGCCTCCAAATGGTATTTAATTAACTTCCCGAGCCCCTGGAAGCATGAAAATCACTTTAAACATGCTAATTTTAGCTCTTACACTGATGATCCACCTACAAATGTGAACTGACGTTCAAAAATAAAACATTTGAAAACGGACCATTTTCCACATTTCTGAAGCATGACGTAATGGGGGGGTGTTATCTCTTTTGTCGAAAATCAGCCGTTTTTGCTCGAACATTAAATGCCTCCAAATGGTATTTAATTAACTTCCCGGGGTGAAGAAACCCTTTTTGAGAACTCAGAGTGAGTAAATTGGCCATTTTCATGCACTTTTAACCATTCCATAAATCTTGTATTTTGGGCCCCAAGAAGCATGAAAATCACTTTAAACATGCTAATTTTAGCTCTAACACTGATGATCCACCTACAAATGTGAACTGACGTTCAAAAATAAAACATTTGAAAACGGACCATTTTCCACATTTCTGAAGCATGACGTAATGGGGGGGTGTTATCTCTTTTGTCGAAAATCAGCCGTTTTTGCTCGAACATTAAATGCCTCCAAATGGTATTTAATTAACTTCCCGAGCCCCTGGAAGCATGAAAATGACTTTAAACATGCTAATTTTAGCTCTAACACTGATGATCCACCTACAAATGTGAACTGACGTTCAAAAATAAAACATTTGAAAACGGACCATTTTCCACATTTCTGAAGCATGACGTAATGGGGGGGTGTTATCTCTTTTGTCGAAAATCAGCCGTTTTTGCTCGAACATTAAATGCCTCCAAATGGTATTTAATTAACTTCCCGAGCCACTGGAAGCATGAAAATCACTTTAAACATGCTAATTTTAGCTCTAACACTGATGATCCACCTACAAATGTGAACTGACGCTCAAAAATAAAACATTTGAAAACGGACCATTTTCCACATTTCTGAAGCATGACGTAATGGGGGGGGTGTTATCTCTTTTGTCGAAAATCAGCCGTTTTTGCTCGAACATTAAATGCCTCCAAATGGTATTTAATTAACTTCCCGGGGTGAAGAAACCCTTTTTGAGAACTCAGAGTGAGTAAATTGGCCATTTTCATGCACTTTTAACCATTCCATAAATCTTGTGTTTTGGGCCCCTGGAAGCATGAAAATCACTTTAAACATGCTAATTTTAGCTCTAACACTGATGATCCACCTACAAATGTGAACTGACGTTCAAAAATAAAACATTTGAAAACGGACCATTTTCCACATTTCTGAAGCATGACGTAATGGGGGGGTGTTATCTCTTTTGTCGAAAATCAGCCGTTTTTGCTCGAACATTAAATGCCTCCAAATGGTATTTAATTAACTTCCCGAGCCCCTGGAAGCATGAACATCACTTTAAACATGCTAATTTTAGCTCTAACACTGATGATCCACCTACAAATGTGAACTGACGTTCAAAAATAAAACATTTGAAAACGGACCATTTTCCACATTTCTGAAGCATGACGTAATGGGGGGGTGTTATCTCTTTTGTCGAAAATCAGCCGTTTTTGCTCGAACATTAAATGCCTCCAAATGGTATTTAATTAACTTCCCGAGCCCCTGGAAGCATGAAAATCACTTTAAACATGCTAATTTTAGCTCTAACACTGATGATCCACCTACAAATGTGAACTGACGTTCAAAAATAAAACATTTGAAAACGGACCATTTTCCACATTTCTGAAGCATGACGTAATGGGGGGGTGTTATCTCTTTTGTCGAAAATCAGCCGTTTTTGCTCGAACATTAAATGCCTCCAAATGGTATTTAATTAACTTCCCGGGGTGAAGAAACCCTTTTTGAGAACTCAGAGTGAGTAAATTGGCCATTTTCATGCACTTTTAACCATTCCATAAATCTTGTGTTTTGGGCCCCTGGAAGCATGAAAATCACTTTAAACATGCTAATTTTAGCTCTAACACTGATGATCCACCTACAAATGTGAACTGACGTTCAAAAATAAAACATTTGAAAACTGACCATTTTCCACATTTCTGAAGCATGACGTAATGGGGGGGTGTTATCTCTTTTGTCGAAAATCAGCCGTTTTTGCTCGAACATTAAATGCCTCCAAATGGTATTTAATTAACTTCCCGGGGTGAAGAAACCCTTTTTGAGAACTCAGAGTGAGTAAATTGGCCATTTTCATGCACTTTTAACCATTCCATAAATCTTGTGTTTTGGGCCCCTGGAAGCATGAAAATCACTTTAAACATGCTAATTTTAGCTCTAACACTGATGATCCACCTACAAATGTGAACTGACGTTCAAAAATAAAACATTTGAAAACGGACCATTTTCCACATTTCTGAAGCATGACGTAATGGGGGGGGTGTTATCTCTTTTGTCGAAAATCAGCCGTTTTTGCTCGAACATTAAATGCCTCCAAATGGTATTTAATTAACTTCCCGGGGTGAAGAAACCCTTTTTGAGAACTCAGAGTGAGTAAATTGGCCATTTTCATGCACTTTTAACCATTCCATAAATCTTGTGTTTTGGGCCCCTGGAAGCATGAAAATCACTTTAAACATGCTAATTTTAGCTCTAACACTGATGATCCACCTACAAATGTGAACTGACGTTCAAAAATAAAACATTTGAAAACGGACCATTTTCCACATTTCTGAAGCATGACGTAATGGGGGGGTGTTATCTCTTTTGTCGAAAATCAGCCGTTTTTGCTCGAACATTAAATGCCTCCAAATGGTATTTAATTAACTTCCCGAGCCCCTGGAAGCATGAAAATCACTTTAAACATGCTAATTTTAGCTCTAACACTGATGATCCACCTACAAATGTGAACTGACGTTCAAAAATAAAACATTTGAAAACGGACCATTTTCCACATTTCTGAAGCATGACGTAATGGGGGGGTGTTAGCTCTTTTGTCGAAAATCAGCCGTTTTTGCTCGAACATTAAATGCCTCCAAATGGTATTTAATTAACTTCCCGGGGTGAAGAAACCCTTTTTGAGAACTCAGAGTGAGTAAATTGGCCATTTTCATGCACTTTTAACCATTCCATAAATCTTGTGTTTTGGGCCCCTGGAAGCATGAAAATCACTTTAAACATGCTAATTTTAGCTCTAACACTGATGATCCACCTACAAATGTGAACTGACGTTCAAAAATAAAACATTTGAAAACGGACCATTTTCCACATTTCTGAAGCATGACGTAATGGGGGGGTGTTATCTCTTTTGTCGAAAATCAGCCGTTTTTGCTCGAACATTAAATGCCTCCAAATGGTATTTAATTAACTTCCCGGGGTGAAGAAACCCTTTTTGAGAACTCAGAGTGAGTAAATTGGCCATTTTCATGCACTTTTAACCATTCCATAAATCTTGTGTTTTGGGCCCCTGGAAGCATGAAAATCACTGTAAACATGCTAATTTTAGCTCTAACACTGATGATCCACCTACAAATGTGAACTGACGTTCAAAAATAAAACATTTGAAAACGGACCATTTTCCACATTTCTGAAGCATGACGTAATGGGGGGGTGTTATCTCTTTTGTCGAAAATCAGCCGTTTTTGCTCGAACATTAAATGCCTCCAAATGGTATTTAATTAACTTCCCGAGCCCCTGGAAGCATGAAAATCACTTTAAACATGCTAATTTTAGCTCTAACACTGATGATCCACCTACAAATGTGAACTGACGTTCAAAAATAAAACATTTGAAAACGGACCATTTTCCACATTTCTGAAGCATGACGTAATGGGGGGGTGTTATCTCTTTTGTCGAAAATCAGCCGTTTTTGCTCGAACATTAAATGCCTCCAAATGGTATTTAATTAACTTCCCGAGCCCCTGGAAGCATGAAAATCACTTTAAACATGCTAATTTTAGCTCTAACACTGATGATCCACCTACAAATGTGAACTGACGTTCAAAAATAAAACATTTGAAAACGGACCATTTTCCACATTTCTGAAGCATGACGTAATGGGGGGGTGTTATCTCTTTTGTCGAAAATCAGCCGTTTTTGCTCGAACATTAAATGCCTCCAAATGGTATTTAATTAACTTCCCGAGCCCCTGGAAGCATGAAAATCACTTTAAACATGCTAATTTTAGCTCTAACACTGATGATCCACCTACAAATGTGAACTGACGTTCAAAAATAAAACATTTGAAAACGGACCATTTTCCACATTTCTGAAGCATGACGTAATGGGGGGGTGTTATCTCTTTTGTCGAAAATCAGCCGTTTTTGCTCGAACATTAAATGCCTCCAAATGGTATTTAATTAACTTCCCGGGGTGAAGAAACCCTTTTTGAGAACTCAGAGTGAGTAAATTGGCCATTTTCATGCACTTTTAACCATTCCATAAATCTTGTGTTTTGGGCCCCTGGAAGCATGAAAATCACTTTAAACATGCTAATTTTAGCTCTAACACTGATGATCCACCTACAAATGTGAACTGACGTTCAAAAATAAAACATTTGAAAACGGACCATTTTCCACATTTCTGAAGCATGACGTAATGGGGGGGTGTTATCTCTTTTGTCGAAAATCAGCCGTTTTTGCTCGAACATTAAATGCCTCCAAATGGTATTTAATTAACTTCCCGGGGTGAAGAAACCCTTTTTGAGAACTCAGAGTGAGTAAATTGGCCATTTTCATGCACTTTTAACCATTCCATAAATCTTGTGTTTTGGGCCCCTGGAAGCATGAAAATCACTGTAAACATGCTAATTTTAGCTCTAACACTGATGATCCACCTACAAATGTGAACTGACGTTCAAAAATAAAACATTTGAAAACGGACCATTTTCCACATTTCTGAAGCATGACGTAATGGGGGGGTGTTATCTCTTTTGTCGAAAATCAGCCGTTTTTGCTCGAACATTAAATGCCTCCAAATGGTATTTAATTAACTTCCCGAGCCCCTGGAAGCATGAAAATCACTTTAAACATGCTAATTTTAGCTCTAACACTGATGATCCACCTACAAATGTGAACTGACGTTCAAAAATAAAACATTTGAAAACGGACCATTTTCCACATTTCTGAAGCATGACGTAATGGGGGGGTGTTATCTCTTTTGTCGAAAATCAGCCGTTTTTGCTCGAACATTAAATGCCTCCAAATGGTATTTAATTAACTTCCCGAGCCCCTGGAAGCATGAAAATCACTTTAAACATGCTAATTTTAGCTCTAACACTGATGATCCACCTACAAATGTGAACTGACGTTCAAAAATAAAACATTTGAAAACGGACCATTTTCCACATTTCTGAAGCATGACGTAATGGGGGGGTGTTATCTCTTTTGTCGAAAATCAGCCGTTTTTGCTCGAACATTAAATGCCTCCAAATGGTATTTAATTAACTTCCCGAGCCCCTGGAAGCATGAAAATCACTTTAAACATGCTAATTTTAGCTCTAACACTGATGATCCACCTACAAATGTGAACTGACGTTCAAAAATAAAACATTTGAAAACGGACCATTTTCCACATTTCTGAAGCATGACGTAATGGGGGGGTGTTATCTCTTTTGTCGAAAATCAGCCGTTTTTGCTCGAACATTAAATGCCTCCAAATGGTATTTAATTAACTTCCCGGGGTGAAGAAACCCTTTTTGAGAACTCAGAGTGAGTAAATTGGCCATTTTCATGCACTTTTAACCATTCCATAAATCTTGTGTTTTGGGCCCCTGGAAGCATGAAAATCACTTTAAACATGCTAATTTTAGCTCTAACACTGATGATCCACCTACAAATGTGAACTGACGTTCAAAAATAAAACATTTGAAAACGGACCATTTTCCACATTTCTGAAGCATGACGTAATGGGGGGGTGTTATCTCTTTTGTCGAAAATCAGCCGTTTTTGCTCTAACATTAAATGCCTCCAAATGGTATTTAATTAACTTCCCGAGCCCCTGGAAGCATGAAAATCACTTTAAACATGCTAATTTTAGCTCTAACACTGATGATCCACCTACAAATGTGAACTGACGTTCAAAAATAAAACATTTGAAAACGGACCATTTTCCACATTTCTGAAGCATGACGTAATGGGGGGGTGTTATCTCTTTTGTCGAAAATCAGCCGTTTTTGCTCGAACATTAAATGCCTCCAAATGGTATTTAATTAACTTCCCGGGGTGAAGAAACCCTTTTTGAGAACTCAGAGTGAGTAAATTGGCCATTTTCATGCACTTTTAACCATTCCATAAATCTTGTATTTTGGGCCCCAAGAAGCATGAAAATCACTTTAAACATGCTAATTTTAGCTCTAACACTGATGATCCACCTACAAATGTGAACTGACGTTCAAAAATAAAACATTTGAAAACGGACCATTTTCCACATTTCTGAAGCATGACGTAATGGGGGGGTGTTATCTCTTTTGTCGAAAATCAGCCGTTTTTGCTCGAACATTAAATGCCTCCAAATGGTATTTAATTAACTTCCCGCGCCCCTGGAAGCATGAAAATCACTTTAAACATGCTAATTTTAGCTCTAACACTGATGATCCACCTACAAATGTGAACTGACGTTCAAAAATAAAACATTTGAAAACGGACCATTTTCCACATTTCTGAAGCATGACGTAATGGGGGGGTGTTATCTCTTTTGTCGAAAATCAGCCGTTTTTGCTCGAACATTAAATGCCTCCAAATGGTATTTAATTAACTTCCCGAGCCACTGGAAGCATGAAAATCACTTTAAACATGCTAATTTTAGCTCTAACACTGATGATCCACCTACAAATGTGAACTGACGCTCAAAAATAAAACATTTGAAAACGGACCATTTTCCACATTTCTGAAGCATGACGTAATGGGGGGGTGTTATCTCTTTTGTCGAAAATCAGCCGTTTTTGCTCGAACATTAAATGCCTCCAAATGGTATTTAATTAACTTCCCGGGGTGAAGAAACCCTTTTTGAGAACTCAGAGTGAGTAAATTGGCCATTTTCATGCACTTTTAACCATTCCATAAATCTTGTGTTTTGGGCCCCTGGAAGCATGAAAATCACTTTAAACATGCTAATTTTAGCTCTAACACTGATGATCCACCTACAAATGTGAACTGACGTTCAAAAATAAAACATTTGAAAACGGACCATTTTCCACATTTCTGAAGCATGACGTAATGGGGGGGTGTTATCTCTTTTGTCGAAAATCAGCCGTTTTTGCTCGAACATTAAATGCCTCCAAATGGTATTTAATTAACTTCCCGAGCCCCTGGAAGCATGAACATCACTTTAAACATGCTAATGTTAGCTCTAACACTGATGATCCACCTACAAATGTGAACTGACGTTCAAAAATAAAACATTTGAAAACAGACCATTTTCCACATTTCTGAAGCATGACGTAATGGGGGGGTGTTATCTCTTTTGTCGAAAATCAGCCGTTTTTGCTCGAACATTAAATGCCTCCAAATGGTATTTAATTAACTTCCCGAGCCCCTGGAAGCATGAAAATCACTTTAAACATGCTAATTTTAGCTCTAACACTGATGATCCACCTACAAATGTGAACTGACGTTCAAAAATAAAACATTTGAAAACGGACCATTTTCCACATTTCTGAAGCATGACGTAATGGGGGGGTGTTATCTCTTTTGTCGAAAATCAGCCGTTTTTGCTCGAACATTAAATGCCTCCAAATGGTATTTAATTAACTTCCCGGGGTGAAGAAACCCTTTTTGAGAACTCAGAGTGAGTAAATTGGCCATTTTCATGCACTTTTAACCATTCCATAAATCTTGTGTTTTGGGCCCCTGGAAGCATGAAAATCACTTTAAACATGCTAATTTTAGCTCTAACACTGATGATCCACCTACAAATGTGAACTGACGTTCAAAAATAAAACATTTGAAAACGGACCATTTTCCACATTTCTGAAGCATGACGTAATGGGGGGGTGTTATCTCTTTTGTCGAAAATCAGCCGTTTTTGCTCGAACATTAAATGCCTCCAAATGGTATTTAATTAACTTCCCGGGGTGAAGAAACCCTTTTTGAGAACTCAGAGTGAGTAAATTGGCCATTTTCATGCACTTTTAACCATTCCATAAATCTTGTGTTTTGGGCCCCTGGAAGCATGAAAATCACTTTAAACATGCTAATTTTAGCTCTAACACTGATGATCCACCTACAAATGTGAACTGACGTTCAAAAATAAAACATTTGAAAACGGACCATTTTCCACATTTCTGAAGCATGACGTAATGGGGGGGGTGTTATCTCTTTTGTCGAAAATCAGCCGTTTTTGCTCGAACATTAAATGCCTCCAAATGGTATTTAATTAACTTCCCGGGGTGAAGAAACCCTTTTTGAGAACTCAGAGTGAGTAAATTGGCCATTTTCATGCACTTTTAACCATTCCATAAATCTTGTGTTTTGGGCCCCTGGAAGCATGAAAATCACTTTAAACATGCTAATTTTAGCTCTAACACTGATGATCCACCTACAAATGTGAACTGACGTTCAAAAATAAAACATTTGAAAACGGACCATTTTCCACATTTCTGAAGCATGACGTAATGGGGGGGTGTTATCTCTTTTGTCGAAAATCAGCCGTTTTTGCTCGAACATTAAATGCCTCCAAATGGTATTTAATTAACTTCCCGAGCCCCTGGAAGCATGAAAATCACTTTAAACATGCTAATTTTAGCTCTAACACTGATGATCCACCTACAAATGTGAACTGACGTTCAAAAATAAAACATTTGAAAACTGACCATTTTCCACATTTCTGAACATGACGTAATGGGGGGGTGTTATCTCTTTTGTCGAAAATCAGCCGTTTTTGCTCGAACATTAAATGCCTCCAAATGGTATTTAATTAACTTCCCGAGCCCCTGGAAGCATGAAAATCACTTTAAACATGCTAATTTTAGCTCTAACACTGATGATCCACCTACAAATGTGAACTGACGTTCAAAAATAAAACATTTGAAAACGGACCATTTTCCACATTTCTGAAGCATGACGTAATGGGGGGGTGTTAGCTCTTTTGTCGAAAATCAGCCGTTTTTGCTCGAACATTAAATGCCTCCAAATGGTATTTAATTAACTTCCCGGGGTGAAGAAACCCTTTTTGAGAACTCAGAGTGAGTAAATTGGCCATTTTCATGCACTTTTAACCATTCCATAAATCTTGTGTTTTGGGCCCCTGGAAGCATGAAAATCACTTTAAACATGCTAATTTTAGCTCTAACACTGATGATCCACCTACAAATGTGAACTGACGTTCAAAAATAAAACATTTGAAAACAGGCCATTTTCCACATTTTTGAAGCATGACGTAATGGGGGGGTGTTATCTCTTTTGTCGAAAATCAGCCGTTTTTGCTCGAACATTAAATGCCTCCAAATGGTATTTAATTAACTTCCCGAGCCCCTGGAAGCATGAAAATCACTTTAAACATGCTAATTTTAGCTCTAACACTGATGATCCACCTACAAATGTGAACTGACGTTCAAAAATAAAACATTTGAAAACGGACCATTTTCCACATTTCTGAAGCATGACGTAATGGGGGGGTGTTAGCTCTTTTGTCGAAAATCAGCCGTTTTTGCTCGAACATTAAATGCCTCCAAATGGTATTTAATTAACTTCCCGGGGTGAAGAAACCCTTTTTGAGAACTCAGAGTGAGTAAATTGGCCATTTTCATGCACTTTTAACCATTCCATAAATCTTGTGTTTTGGGCCCCTGGAAGCATGAAAATCACTTTAAACATGCTAATTTTAGCTCTAACACTGATGATCCACCTACAAATGTGAACTGACGTTCAAAAATAAAACATTTGAAAACGGACCATTTTCCACATTTCCGAAGCATGACGTAATGGGGGGGTGTTATCTCTTTTGTCGAAAATCAGCCGTTTTTGCTCGAACATTAAATGCCTCCAAATGGTATTTAATTAACTTCCCGAGCCCCTGGAAGCATGAAAATCACTTTAAACATGCTAATTTTAGCTCTAACACTGATGATCCACCTACAAATGTGAACTGACGTTCAAAAATAAAACATTTGAAAACGGACCATTTTCCACATTTCTGAAGCATGACGTAATGGGGGGGTGTTATCTCTTTTGTCGAAAATCAGCCGTTTTTGCTCGAACATTAAATGCCTCCAAATGGTATTTAATTAACTTCCCGAGCCCCTGGAAGCATGAAAATCACTTTAAACATGCTAATTTTAGCTCTAACACTGATGATCCACCTACAAATGTGAACTGACGTTCAAAAATAAAACATTTGAAAACGGACCATTTTCCACATTTCTGAAGCATGACGTAATGGGGGGGTGTTAGCTCTTTTGTCGAAAATCAGCCGTTTTTGCTCGAACATTAAATGCCTCCAAATGGTATTTAATTAACTTCCCGAGCCCCTGGAAGCATGAAAATCACTTTAAACATGCTAATTTTAGCTCTAACACTGATGATCCACCTACAAATGTGAACTGACGTTCAAAAATAAAACATTTGAAATCGGACCATTTTCCACATTTCTGAAGCATGACGTAATGGGGGGGTGTTATCTCTTTTGTCGAAAATCAGCCGTTTTTGCTCGAACATTAAATGCCTCCAAATGGTATTTAATTAACTTCCCGGGGTGAAGAAACCCTTTTTGAGAACTCAGAGTGAGTAAATTGGCCATTTTCATGCACTTTTAACCATTCCATAAATCTTGTGTTTTGGGCCCCTGGAAGCATGAAAATCACTTTAAACATGCTAATTTTAGCTCTAACACTGATGATCCACCTACAAATGTGAACTGACGTTCAAAAATAAAACATTTGAAAACGGACCATTTTCCACATTTCTGAAGCATGACGTAATGGGGGGGTGTTATCTCTTTTGTCGAAAATCAGCCGTTTTTGCTCGAACATTAAATGCCTCCAAATGGTATTTAATTAACTTCCCGGGGTGAAGAAACCCTTTTTGAGAACTCAGAGTGAGTAAATTGGCCATTTTCATGCACTTTTAACCATTCCATAAATCTTGTGTTTTGGGCCCCTGGAAGCATGAAAATCACTTTAAACATGCTAATTTTAGCTCTAACACTGATGATCCACCTACAAATGTGAACTGACGTTCAAAAATAAAACATTTGAAAACGGACCATTTTCCACATTTCTGAAGCATGACGTAATGGGGGGTGTTATCTCTTTTGTCGAAAATCAGCCGTTTTTGCTCTAACACTAAATGCCTCCAAATGGTATTTAATTAACTTCCCGAGCCCCTGGAAGCATGAAAATCACTTTAAACATGCTAATTTTAGCTCTAACACTGATGATCCACCTACAAATGTGAACTGACGTTCAAAAATAAAACATTTGAAAACGGACCATTTTCCACATTTCTGAAGCATGACGTAATGGGGGGGTGTTATCTCTTTTGTCGAAAATCAGCCGTTTTTGCTCGAACATTAAATGCCTCCAAATGGTATTTAATTAACTTCCCGAGCCCCTGGAAGCATGAAAATCACTTTAAACATGCTAATTTTAGCTCTAACACTGATGATCCACCTACAAATGTGAACTGACGTTCAAAAATAAAACATTTGAAAACGGACCATTTTCCACATTTCTGAAGCATGACGTAATGGGGGGGTGTTAGCTCTTTTGTCGAAAATCAGCCGTTTTTGCTCGAACATTAAATGCCTCCAAATGGTATTTAATTAACTTCCCGGGGTGAAGAAACCCTTTTTGAGAACTCAGAGTGAGTAAATTGGCCATTTTCATGCACTTTTAACCATTCCATAAATCTTGTGTTTTGGGCCCCTGGAAGCATGAAAATCACTTTAAACATGCTAATTTTAGCTCTAACACTGATGATCCACCTACAAATGTGAACTGACGTTCAAAAATAAAACATTTGAAAACGGACCATTTTCCACATTTCTGAAGCATGACGTAATGGGGGGGTGTTATCTCTTTTGTCGAAAATCAGCCGTTTTTGCTCGAACATTAAATGCCTCCAAATGGTATTTAATTAACTTCCCGGGGTGAAGAAACCCTTTTTGAGAACTCAGAGTGAGTAAATTGGCCATTTTCATGCACTTTTAACCATTCCATAAATCTTGTGTTTTGGGCCCCTGGAAGCATGAAAATCACTTTAAACATGCTAATTTTAGCTCTAACACTGATGATCCACCTACAAATGTGAACTGACGTTCAAAAATAAAACATTTGAAAACGGACCATTTTCCACATTTCTGAAGCATGACGTAATGGGGGGGTGTTATCTCTTTTGTCGAAAATCAGCCGTTTTTGCTCGAACATTAAATGCCTCCAAATGGTATTTAATTAACTTCCCGGGGTGAAGAAACCCTTTTTGAGAACTCAGAGTGAGTAAATTGGCCATTTTCATGCACTTTTAACCATTCCATAAATCTTGTGTTTTGGGCCCCTGGAAGCATGAAAATCACTTTAAACATGCTAATTTTAGCTCTAACACTGATGATCCACCTACAAATGTGAACTGACGTTCAAAAATAAAACATTTGAAAACGGACCATTTTCCACATTTCTGAAGCATGACGTAATGGGGGGGTGTTATCTCTTTTGTCGAAAATCAGCCGTTTTTGCTCGAACATTAAATGCCTCCAAATGGTATTTAATTAACTTCCCGGGGTGAAGAAACCCTTTTTGAGAACTCAGAGTGAGTAAATTGGCCATTTTCATGCACTTTTAACCATTCCATAAATCTTGTGTTTTGGGCCCCTGGAAGCATGAAAATCACTTTAAACATGCTAATTTTAGCTCTAACACTGATGATCCACCTACAAATGTGAACTGACGTTCAAAAATAAAACATTTGAAAACGGACCATTTTCCACATTTCTGAAGCATGACGTAATGGGGGGTTGTTATCTCTTTTGTCGAAAATCAGCCGTTTTTGCTCGAACATTAAATGCCTCCAAATGGTATTTAATTAACTTCCCGGGGTGAAGAAACCCTTTTTGAGAACTCAGAGTGAGTAAATTGGCCATTTTCATGCACTTTTAACCATTCCATAAATCTTGTGTTTTGGGCCCCTGGAAGCATGAAAATCACTTTAAACATGCTAATTTTAGCTCTAACACTGATGATCCACCTACAAATGTGAACTGACGTTCAAAAATAAAACATTTGAAAACGGACCATTTTCCACATTTCTGAAGCATGACGTAATGGGGGGGTGTTATCTCTTTTGTCGAAAATCAGCCGTTTTTGCTCGAACATTAAATGCCTCCAAATGGTATTTAATTAACTTCCCGAGCCCCTGGAAGCATGAAAATCACTTTAAACATGCTAATTTTAGCTCTAACACTGATGATCCACGTACAAATGTGAACTGACGTTCAAAAATAAAACATTTGAAAACGGACCATTTTCCACATTTCTGAAGCATGACGTAATGGGGGGGTGTTATCTCTTTTGTCGAAAATCAGCCGTTTTTGCTCGAACATTAAATGCCTCCAAATGGTATTTAATTAACTTCCCGAGCCCCTGGAAGCATGAAAATCACTTTAAACATGCTAATTTTAGCTCTAACACTGATGATCCACCTACAAATGTGAACTGACGTTCAAAAATAAAACATTTGAAAACGGACCATTTTCCACATTTCTGAAGCATGACGTAATGGGGGGGTGTTATCTCTTTTGTCGAAAATCAGCCGTTTTTGCTCGAACATTAAATGCCTCCAAATGGTATTTAATTAACTTCCCGAGCCCCTGGAAGCATGAAAATCACTTTAAACATGCTAATTTTAGCTCTAACACTGATGATCCACCTACAAATGTGAACTGACGCTCAAAAATAAAACATTTGAAAACGGACCATTTTCCACATTTCTGAAGCATGACGTAATGGGGGGGTGTTATCTCTTTTGTCGAAAATCAGCCGTTTTTGCTCGAACATTAAATGCCTCCAAATGGTATTTAATTAACTTCCCGGGGTGAAGAAACCCTTTTTGAGAACTCAGAGTGAGTAAATTGGCCATTTTCATGCACTTTTAACCATTCCATAAATCTTGTGTTTTGGGCCCCTGGAAGCATGAAAATCACTTTAAACATGCTAATTTTAGCTCTAACACTGATGATCCACCTACAAATGTGAACTGACGTTCAAAAATAAAACATTTGAAAACGGACCATTTTCCACATTTCTGAAGCATGACGTAATGGGGGGGTGTTATCTCTTTTGTCGAAAATCAGCCGTTTTTGCTCGAACATTAAATGCCTCCAAATGGTATTTAATTAACTTCCCGAGCCCCTGGAAGCATGAACATCACTTTAAACATGCTAATTTTAGCTCTAACACTGATGATCCACCTACAAATGTGAACTGACGTTCAAAAATAAAACATTTGAAAACGGACCATTTTCCACATTTCTGAAGCATGACGTAATGGGGGGGTGTTATCTCTTTTGTCGAAAATCAGCCGTTTTTGCTTGAACATTAAATGCCTCCAAATGGTATTTAATTAACTTCCCGGGGTGAAGAAACCCTTTTTGAGAACTCAGAGTGAGTAAATTGGCCATTTTCATGCACTTTTAACCATTCCATAAATCTTGTGTTTTGGGCCCCTGGAAACATGAAAATCACTTTAAACATGCTAATTTTAGCTCTAACACTGATGATCCACCTACAAATGTGAACTGACGTTCAAAAAGAAAACATTTGAAAACGGACCATTTTCCACATTTCTGAAGAATGACGTAATGGGGGGGTGTTATCTCTTTTGTCGAAAATCAGCCGTTTTTGCTCGAACATTAAATGCCTCCAAATGGTATTTAATTAACTTCCCGAGCCCCTGGAAGCATGAAAATCACTTTAAACATGCTAATTTTAGCTCTAACACTGATGATCCACCTACAAATGTGAACTGACGTTCAAAAATAAAACATTTGAAAACGGACCATTTTCCACATTTCTGAAGCATGACGTAATGGGGGGGTGTTATCTCTTTTGTCGAAAATCAGCCGTTTTTGCTCTAACATTAAATGCCTCCAAATGGTATTTAATTAACTTCCCGAGCCCCTGGAAGCATGAAAATCACTTTAAACATGCTAATTTTAGCTCTAACACTGATGATCCACCTACAAATGTGAACTGACGTTCAAAAATAAAACATTTGAAAACGGACCATTTTCCACATTTCTAAAGCATGACGTAATGGGGGGGTGTTATCTCTTTTGTCGAAAATCAGCCGTTTTTGCTCGAACATTAAATGCCTCCAAATGGTATTTAATTAACTTCCCGGGGTGAAGAAACCCTTTTTGAGAACTCAGAGTGAGTAAATTGGCCATTTTCATGCACTTTTAACCATTCCATAAATCTTGTGTTTTGGGCCCCTGGAAGCATGAAAATCACTTTAAACATGCTAATTTTAGCTCTAACACTGATGATCCACCTACAAATGTGAACTGACGTTCAAAAATAAAACATTTGAAAACGGACCATTTTCCACATTTCTGAAGCATGACGTAATGGGGGGGTGTTAGCTCTTTTGTCGAAAATCAGCCGTTTTTGCTCGAACATTAAATGCCTCCAAATGGTATTTAATTAACTTCCCGGGGTGAAGAAACCCTTTTTGAGAACTCAGAGTGAGTAAATTGGCCATTTTTATGCACTTTTAACCATTCCATAAATCTTGTGTTTTGGGCCCCTGGAAGCATGAAAATCACTTTAAACATGCTAATTTTAGCTCTAACACTGATGATCCACCTACAAATGTGAACTGACGTTCAAAAATAAAACATTTGAAAACGGACCATTTTCCACATTTCTGAAGCATGACGTAATGGGGGGGGGTGTTATCTCTTTTGTCGAAAATCAGCCGTTTTTGCTCGAACATTAAATGCCTCCAAATGGTATTTAATTAACTTCCCGAGCCCCTGGAAGCATGAAAATCACTTTAAACATGCTAATTTTAGCTCTAACACTGATGATCCACCTACAAATGTGAACTGACGTTCAAAAATAAAACATTTGAAAACGGACCATTTTCCACATTTCTGAAGCATGACGTAATGGGGGGGTGTTATCTCTTTTGTCGAAAATCAGCCGTTTTTGCTCGAACATTAAATGCCTCCAAATGGTATTTAATTAACTTCCCGGGGTGAAGAAACCCTTTTTGAGAACTCAGAGTGATTAAATTGGCCATTTTCATGCACTTTTAACCATTCCATAAATCTTGTGTTTTGGGCCCCTGGAAGCATGAAAATCACTTTAAACATGCTAATTTTAGCTCTAACACTGATGATCCACCTACAAATGTGAACTGACGTTCAAAAATAAAACATTTGAAAACGGACCATTTTCCACATTTCTGAAGCATGACGTAATGGGGGGGTGTTATCTCTTTTGTCGAAAATCAGCCGTTTTTGCTCGAACATTAAATGCCTCCAAATGGTATTTAATTAACTTCCCGAGCCCCTGGAAGCATGAAAATCACTTTAAACATGCTAATTTTAGCTCTAACACTGATGATCCACCTACAAATGTGAACTGACGTTCAAAAATAAAACATTTGAAAACGGACCATTTTCCACATTTCTGAAGCATGACGTAATGGGGGGGTGTTAGCTCTTTTGTCGAAAATCAGCCGTTTTTGCTCGAACATTAAATGCCTCCAAATGGTATTTAATTAACTTCCCGGGGTGAAGAAACCCTTTTTGAGAACTCAGAGTGAGTAAATTGGCCATTTTCATGCACTTTTAACCATTCCATAAATCTTGTGTTTTGGGCCCCTGGAAGCATGAAAATCACTTTAAACATGCTAATTTTAGCTCTAACACTGATGATCCACCTACAAATGTGAACTGACGTTCAAAAATAAAACATTTGAAAACGGACCATTTTCCACATTTCTGAAGCATGACGTAATGGGGGGGGTGTTATCTCTTTTGTCGAAAATCAGCCGTTTTTGCTCGAACATTAAATGCCTCCAAATGGTATTTATTTAACTTCCCGAGCCCCTGGAAGCATGAAAATCACTTTAAACATGCTAATTTTAGCTCTAACACTGATGATCCACCTACAAATGTGAACTGCCGTTCAAAAATAAAACATTTGAAAACGGACCATTTTCCACATTTCTGAAGCATGACGTAATGGGGGGGTGTTATCTCTTTTGTCGAAAATCAGCCGTTTTTGCTCGAACATTAAATGCCTCCAAATGGTATTTAATTAACTTCCCGAGCCCCTGGAAGCATGAAAATCACTTTAAACATGCTAATTTTAGCTCTAACACTGATGATCCACCTACAAATGTGAACTGACGTTCAAAAATAAAACATTTGAAAACGGACCATTTTCCACATTTCTGAAGCATGACGTAATGGGGGGGTGTTAGCTCTTTTGTCGAAAATCAGCCGTTTTTGCTCGAACATTAAATGCCTCCAAATGGTATTTAATTAACTTCCCGGGGTGAAGAAACCCTTTTTGAGAACTCAGAGTGAGTAAATTGGCCATTTTCATGCACTTTTAACCATTCCATAAATCTTGTGTTTTGGGCCCCTGGAAGCATGAAAATCACTTTAAACATGCTAATTTTAGCTCTAACACTGATGATCCACCTACAAATGTGAACTGACGTTCAAAAATAAAACATTTGAAAACGGACCATTTTCCACATTTCTGAAGAATGACGTAATGGGGGGGTGTTATCTCTTTTGTCGAAAATCAGCCGTTTTTGCTCGAACATTAAATGCCTCCAAATGGTATTTAATTAACTTCCCGAGCCCCTGGAAGCATGAAAATCACTTTAAACATGCTAATTTTAGCTCTAACACTGATGATCCACCTACAAATGTGAACTGACGTTCAAAAATAAAACATTTGAAAACGGACCATTTTCCACATTTCTGAAGCATGACGTAATGGGGGGGTGTTATCTCTTTTGTCGAAAATCAGCCGTTTTTGCTCTAACATTAAATGCCTCCAAATGGTATTTAATTAACTTCCCGAGCCCCTGGAAGCATGAAAATCACTTTAAACATGCTAATTTTAGCTCTAACACTGATGATCCACCTACAAATGTGAACTGACGTTCAAAAATAAAACATTTGAAAACGGACCATTTTCCACATTTCTGAAGCATGACGTAATGGGGGGGTGTTATCTCTTTTGTCGAAAATCAGCCGTTTTTGCTCGAACATTAAATGCCTCCAAATGGTATTTAATTAACTTCCCGGGGTGAAGAAACCCTTTTTGAGAACTCAGAGTGAGTAAATTGGCCATTTTCATGCACTTTTAACCATTCCATAAATCTTGTGTTTTGGGCCCCTGGAAGCATGAAAATCACTTTAAACATGCTAATTTTAGCTCTAACACTGATGATCCACCTACAAATGTGAACTGACGTTCAAAAATAAAACATTTGAAAACGGACCATTTTCCACATTTCTGAAGCATGACGTAATGGGGGGGTGTTAGCTCTTTTGTCGAAAATCAGCCGTTTTTGCTCGAACATTAAATGCCTCCAAATGGTATTTAATTAACTTCCCGGGGTGAAGAAACCCTTTTTGAGAACTCAGAGTGAGTAAATTGGCCATTTTCATGCACTTTTAACCATTCCATAAATCTTGTGTTTTGGGCCCCTGGAAGCATGAAAATCACTTTAAACATGCTAATTTTAGCTCTAACACTGATGATCCACCTACAAATGTGAACTGACGTTCAAAAATAAAACATTTGAAAACGGACCATTTTCCACATTTCTGAAGCATGACGTAATGGGGGGGGGTGTTATCTCTTTTGTCGAAAATCAGCCGTTTTTGCTCGAACATTAAATGCCTCCAAATGGTATTTAATTAACTTCCCGAGCCCCTGGAAGCATGAAAATCACTTTAAACATGCTAATTTTAGCTCTAACACTGATGATCCACCTACAAATGTGAACTGACGTTCAAAAATAAAACATTTGAAAACGGACCATTTTCCACATTTCTGAAGCATGACGTAATGGGGGGGTGTTATCTCTTTTGTCGAAAATCAGCCGTTTTTGCTCGAACATTAAATGCCTCCAAATGGTATTTAATTAACTTCCCGGGGTGAAGAAACCCTTTTTGAGAACTCAGAGTGAGTAAATTGGCCATTTTCATGCACTTTTAACCATTCCATAAATCTTGTGTTTTGGGCCCCTGGAAGCATGAAAATCACTTTAAACATGCTAATTTTAGCTCTAACACTGATGATCCACCTACAAATGTGAACTGACGTTCAAAAATAAAACATTTGAAAACGGACCATTTTCCACATTTCTGAAGCATGACGTAATGGGGGGGTGTTATCTCTTTTGTCGAAAATCAGCCGTTTTTGCTCGAACATTAAATGCCTCCAAATGGTATTTAATTAACTTCCCGAGCCCCTGGAAGCATGAAAATCACTTTAAACATGCTAATTTTAGCTCTAACACTGATGATCCACCTACAAATGTGAACTGACGTTCAAAAATAAAACATTTGAAAACGGACCATTTTCCACATTTCTGAAGCATGACGTAATGGGGGGGTGTTATCTCTTTTGTCGAAAATCAGCCGTTTTTGCTCGAACATTAAATGCCTCCAAATGGTATTTAATTAACTTCCCGGGGTGAAGAAACCCTTTTTGAGAACTCAGAGTGAGTAAATTGGCCATTTTCATGCACTTTTAACCATTCCATAAATCTTGTGTTTTGGGCCCCTGGAAGCATGAAAATCACTTTAAACATGCTAATTTTAGCTCTAACACTGATGATCCACCTACAAATGTGAACTGACGTTCAAAAATAAAACATTTGAAAACGGACCATTTTCCACATTTCTGAAGCATGACGTAATGGGGGGGTGTTAGCTCTTTTGTCGAAAATCAGCCGTTTTTGCTCGAACATTAAATGCCTCCAAATGGTATTTAATTAACTTCCCGGGGTGAAGAAACCCTTTTTGAGAACTCAGAGTGAGTAAATTGGCCATTTTTATGCACTTTTAACCATTCCATAAATCTTGTGTTTTGGGCCCCTGGAAGCATGAAAATCACTTTAAACATGCTAATTTTAGCTCTAACACTGATGATCCACCTACAAATGTGAACTGACGTTCAAAAATAAAACATTTGAAAACGGACCATTTTCCACATTTCTGAAGCATGACGTAATGGGGGGGGTGTTATCTCTTTTGTCGAAAATCAGCCGTTTTTGCTCGAACATTAAATGCCTCCAAATGGTATTTAATTAACTTCCCGAGCCCCTGGAAGCATGAAAATCACTTTAAACATGCTAATTTTAGCTCTAACACTGATGATCCACCTACAAATGTGAACTGACGTTCAAAAATAAAACATTTGAAAACGGACCATTTTCCACATTTCTGAAGCATGACGTAATGGGGGGGTGTTATCTCTTTTGTCGAAAATCAGCCGTTTTTGCTCGAACATTAAATGCCTCCAAATGGTATTTAATTAACTTCCCGGGGTGAAGAAACCCTTTTTGAGAACTCAGAGTGAGTAAATTGGCCATTTTCATGCACTTTTAACCATTCCATAAATCTTGTGTTTTGGGCCCCTGGAAGCATGAAAATCACTTTAAACATGCTAATTTTAGCTCTAACACTGATGATCCACCTACAAATGTGAACTGACGTTCAAAAATAAAACATTTGAAAACGGACCATTTTCCACATTTCTGAAGCATGACGTAATGGGGGGGTGTTATCTCTTTTGTCGAAAATCAGCCGTTTTTGCTCGAACATTAAATGCCTCCAAATGGTATTTAATTAACTTCCCGAGCCCCTGGAAGCATGAAAATCACTTTAAACATGCTAATTTTAGCTCTAACACTGATGATCCACCTACAAATGTGAACTGACGTTCAAAAATAAAACATTTGAAAACGGACCATTTTCCACATTTCTGAAGCATGACGTAATGGGGGGGTGTTAGCTCTTTTGTCGAAAATCAGCCGTTTTTGCTCGAACATTAAATGCCTCCAAATGGTATTTAATTAACTTCCCGGGGTGAAGAAACCCTTTTTGAGAACTCAGAGTGAGTAAATTGGCCATTTTCATGCACTTTTAACCATTCCATAAATCTTGTGTTTTGGGCCCCTGGAAGCATGAAAATCACTTTAAACATGCTAATTTTAGCTCTAACACTGATGATCCACCTACAAATGTGAACTGACGTTCAAAAATAAAACATTTGAAAACGGACCATTTTCCACATTTCTGAAGCATGACGTAATGGGGGGGGTGTTATCTCTTTTGTCGAAAATCAGCCGTTTTTGCTCGAACATTAAATGCCTCCAAATGGTATTTATTTAACTTCCCGAGCCCCTGGAAGCATGAAAATCACTTTAAACATGCTAATTTTAGCTCTAACACTGATGATCCACCTACAAATGTGAACTAACGTTCAAAAATAAAACATTTGAAAACGGACCATTTTCCACATTTCTGAAGCATGACGTAATGGGGGGGTGTTATCTCTTTTGTCGAAAATCAGCCGTTTTTGCTCGAACATTAAATGCCTCCAAATGGTATTTAATTAACTTCCCGAGCCCCTGGAAGCATGAAAATCACTTTAAACATGCTAATTTTAGCTCTAACACTGATGATCCACCTACAAATGTGAACTGACGTTCAAAAATAAAACATTTGAAAACGGACCATTTTCCACATTTCTGAAGCATGACGTAATGGGGGGTGTTAGCTCTTTTGTCGAAAATCAGCCGTTTTTGCTCGAACATTAAATGCCTCCAAATGGTATTTAATTAACTTCCCGGGGTGAAGAAACCCTTTTTGAGAACTCAGAGTGAGTAAATTGGCCATTTTCATGCACTTTTAACCATTCCATAAATCTTGTGTTTTGGGCCCCTGGAAGCATGAAAATCACTTTAAACATGCTAATTTTAGCTCTAACACTGATGATCCACCTACAAATGTGAACTGACGTTCAAAAATAAAACATTTGAAAACGGACCATTTTCCACATTTCTGAAGAATGACGTAATGGGGGGGTGTTATCTCTTTTGTCGAAAATCAGCCGTTTTTGCTCGAACATTAAATGCCTCCAAATGGTATTTAATTAACTTCCCGAGCCCCTGGAAGCATGAAAATCACTTTAAACATGCTAATTTTAGCTCTAACACTGATGATCCACCTACAAATGTGAACTGACGTTCAAAAATAAAACATTTGAAAACGGACCATTTTCCACATTTCTGAAGCATGACGTAATGGGGGG